>NW_026900814.1:0-10328 GCF_033783945.1 Neopsephotus bourkii | reverse complement strand
CATTGCCCCCATTGCTCCCATTGCTCCCATTGCTCCCATTGCTCCCATTGCCCCCATTGCTCCCATTGCTCCCATTGCTCCCATTGCTCCCATTGCCCCCATTGCCCCCATTGCCCCCATTGCTCCCATTGCTCCCATTGCTCCCATTGCCCCCATTGCCCCCATTGCTCCCATTGCTCCCATTGCTCCCATTGCCCCCATTGCCCCCATTGCTCCCATCGCTGCCTTGGTGTTTCCATGGGCCCGTCGGGGGCGGCCGCAGTCGATGCAGGGGAAGGGGGCGGGGCCGGGTTCAGCACCGGGCTCGGGGACAGCGCCAACGGCACCGGTGGGAGGGGCTGCAGCTGCGAGCACAGCGCAGGGAACTGCTGGGTCCCGACCGGGCCCGACCCATTCCCGTCATTCCCAGCCCATTCCCAACCCAATCCCATCACTCCCACCCCTTTCCCACCATTCCCATCCCATTCCCAACCGAATCCCATCATTTCCATCCCATGCCCAACCCATTCCCATTATTCCCACCCCATTCCCAACCCATTTCCAACCCAATCCCATCATTTCCATCCCATTCCCAAACCATTCCCACCTAATTCCCACCATTTAAAAACGATTCCCGACCCATTCCCATCATTTCCATCCTATTCCCACCATTCCCAAACCAGTCCCAACCCAATCCCATCATTCCCATCCCATTCCCCAGCCATTTCCAACCCAATCCTATCATTTCCATCCCATTCCCAACCCATTCCCATCATTCCCACCCCATTCCCACCATTCCCAACCCAATCCCATCATTTCCATCCCACACCCATCCCATTCTCACCCCATTCCAACCCCATTTCCCTCATTTCCCCATTCCCACACCATTTCCCCCATTCCAATCCCATTCCTTTCCCATTCCCACCCCATTTCCCTCATTCCCCCATTCCCACCCCATTCCCATCCCAACCATTTTCCCCATCCCATTCTCATCCCAACCCCCCCATTCCCTCCCCATTCCCATCATTTCCATCCCACCCCCCCCCCCCCATGTCCCCACCTCCACCCCCGCTCTCCCTCCTCTTCCCGCTCCGCTCCTCCGCTCCTTTCCCGCACTCCCGGCAGCTCCAGCTCCTCCGGGCTCCATTCCCGACGGCTCTGGTCCCATTCCCGATGGATCCGGTCCCATTCCCGATGCCTCCGGTCCCATTCCCAATGGATCCAGCCCCATTCCCAATGGATCCGGTCCCATTCCCGACGCCTCCGGTCCCATTCCCGATGCCTCCGGTCCCATTCCCGATGCCTCCGGTCCCATTCCCAATGGATCCAGCCCCATTCCCAATGGATCCGGTCCCATTCCCGACGCCTCCGGTCCCATTCCCCATGGATCCGGTCCCATTCCCGATGCCTCCGGTCCCATTCCCAACGGCTCCGGTCCCATTCCCAATGGATCCGGTCCCATTCCCATTGGCTCTGGTCCCATTCCCGATGCCTCCATCCCCATTCCCGATGGCTCCGGTCCCATTCCCGATGCCTCCGGTCCCATTCCCAATGGCTCCGGTCCCATTCCCGATGGCTCCGGTCCCATTCCCAATGGCTCCGGTCCCATTCCCAATGCCTCCGGTCCCATTCCCAATGGCTCCGGTCCCATTCCCGATGCCTCCATCCCCATTCCCGACGGCTCCGGTCCCATTCCCGACGCCTCCAGTCCCATTCCCATTGGCTCCGGTCCCATTCCCGATGCCTCCGGTCCCATTCCCAATGGCTCCGGTCCCATTCCCGATGCCTCCGGTCCCATTCCCAATGGCTCCGGTCCCATTCCCGATGCCTCCGGTCCCATTCCCAATGGCTCCGGTCCCATTCCCGATGCCTCCGGTCCCATTCCCAATGGCTCCGGTCCCATTCCCGACGGCTCCGGTCCCATTCCCAATGGATCCGGTCCCATTCCCAATGGCTCCGCCCCCGTTCCCAATGGCTCCGCCCTCATTCCCATTGGCCCCGCCCCCGTGGCTCCTGCAGTGCTCCCGCAGCGCCCCGCTCCTGGCGAAGCTCTTCCCGCACTCCACGCAGATGTTGGGGTGCTCCCCCCCCCCCCCGCTGCCGGACCCCCCCCCCCCCCTCCCCACCCCTCCCCCCCCCCCCCCTCCCCCGTTCCCGTTGGGAGCCGCCGCATCCGGATGGGAACGGGGATGGGGATGGGGGAGGAGGGGGGGGGCGGGAGCGAGGCAGCGCTTGGGGGACAGGGAGATGGGGGGGGGATGGGAATGGGAATGGGGGGGGGGGGAAAAGAGGTCAGAAACAGAACAGAGAGACCCAAAATCAGCCTGAAATCACCCCAAAACACCCCAGAAACACCCAAAACAGACCCAAAATCACCCCAAAACACCCCAGAAACACCCAAAACAGACCCAAATCACCCCAAAACACCCCAGAAACACCCAAAACAGACCCAAAATCACCCAAAACACCCCAGAAACACCCAAAACAGACCCAAAATCACCCCAAAACACCCCAGAAACACCCAAAACAAACCCAAAATCACCCCAAACACCCCACAAACACCCAAAACAGACCCAAAATCACCCAAAACACCCCAGAACATCCAAAACAGACCCAAAATCACCCCAAAAGACCCCAGAAACACCCAAAACAGACCCAAAATGACCCCAAACACACCAGAAACGCCCAAAACAGACCCAAAATCACCCCAAACACCCCAGAAATGCCCAAAACCACTCAAAATACCCCAAAACAGATCCACAACACACCAAAACCAGCTGAAACACCCAAAACAGCCACAAAGCACCCCAAAACCGCCCCCAAAACACCCCAAAACAAACTGAAAACACCCCAGAAACGCCCCAAACCACCCCAAAACAGCCCCAAAACCACCCTAAATCATCCCAAAACACCCCAGGAAAGCCCCAAAACCACTCAAAACACCCCAAAAGAGATCCACAACACCCCCAAACCAGCTGAAATGCCCAAAACAGCCCCAAATGACCCAAAAGAGCCCCAAAACAGCCCAAAACCACTCAAAACACCCCAGAAATGTCAAAAAACACATCAAAACCACTCAAAACACCCCAAAATATCCTGGTTTGGGGCTATTTTGGGCTGGTTTGGGGCTATTTTGGGTTGGTTTGGGCTATTTTGGGTTGGTTTGGGGCTATTTTGGGTTGGTTTGGGGCTATTTTGGGCTGGTTTGGGGCTATTTTGGGCTGGTTTGGGGCTATTTTGGGTCGGTTTGGGGCTATTTTGGGCTGGTTTGGGGCTATTTTGGGTCCGTTTGGGGCTATTTTGGGTCCGTTTGGGGCTATTTTGGGTCGGTTTGGGGCTATTTTGGGCTGGTTTGGGCTATTTTGGGTTGGTTTGGGCTATTTTGGGTTGGTTTGGGGCTATTTTGGGTTGGTTTGGGGCTATTTTGGGTTGGTTTGGGGCTATTTTGGGTTGGTTTGGGCTATTTTGGGTTGGTTTGGGGCTATTTTGGGTTGGTTTGGGCTATTTTGGGCTGGTTTGGGCTATTTTGGGCTGGTTTGGGGCTATTTTGGGTCATTTTTGGGCTATTTTGGGCTGGTTTGGGCTATTTTGGGCTGGTTTGGGGCTATTTTGGGCTGGTTTGGGGCTATTTTGGGCTGGTTTGGGCTATTTTGGGTTGGTTTGGGGCTATTTTGGGCTGGTTTTGATTTGGGTGTGGTTTTGGCTATTTTGGGTCAGTTTGGGGCTATTTTGGGCTGGTTTGGGCTATTTTGGGTTGGTTTGGGCTATTTTGGGCTGGTTTTGGGCCCCAAACGATCCCAAAATAGCCCCAAATGGCCCCCAAAAGGCTCAAAACCACCCCAAAACAGCCCAAAATGACCCCGAAACGGCCCAAAACAACCCCCAAATAGCGCAAAACGTCCCCAAACTGGCCGCAAACGACCCCAAAATAGCCCCAAATGACCCCAAAATAGCCCCAAACACTCCAAAATGGCCCAAGACAACCCCAAAATAACCCAAACTGGCCCCAAATGACCCCAAAATAGCCCCAAACGGCCCCCAAACATCCCCAAATGGCACAAAATGGCCCCAAAATGGCCCGAAACAGCCCAAAACGACCCCAAAAGCCCAAAATAGCCCCAAACGGGCCCCAAATCACCCCGAATTTGCCCAAAATAGCACAAAATAGCCCCAAAAAGCCCAAAGCAGACCCAAACCGGTCCAAAATAGCCCAAAACAGAGCCCAAACAGCCCCAAATTGCCCTGAATGGCCCAAAACAGCACAAAATCACCCCAAACCAGCCCCAAATGGACCAAACCGGACCAAAAATGACCCAGAATAGCCCTGAACATCCCAAAATAACCCAAACCAGCCCCAAATAGCCCAAAACTGGCCCCAAATAACCACAAATAGCCCCAAATACACCAAAACAGCCAAAAATAACCCCAAGTAACCCCAAATATCCCAAATTAGCCCCAAATATCCCAAATTACCCCACATAGCCCCAAATAACCCCAAGCCACCAAAATAGCCCCAAATACCCAAAATTAACCCCAAATATCCCAATTAGCCCCAAATACCCCAAAACAACCCCAAATAACCCAAAATAGCCCCAAATATCCCAAATTAACCCCAAATATCCCAATTAGCCCCAAATACCCCAAAACAACCCCAAATAACCCAAAATAGCCCCAAATATCCCAAATTAACCCGAAACCAGCCCTAAATGAGCCCCAAATGGCCCAAACCGGCCCAAAGCAGCCTGAAACAGCCCCAAAATAGCCCCAAACGCCAAAACCACCCCAAAGCCCAGTCCCAAAACAGCCCAAAGACACCGAACCCGAGGAAAATGTGGGGGGAATTGGGGAAATTGGGGGGGAATTGGTGGGAATTGGGGGGGAATTGGGAGGGAATTATTGGGATTTGATGGGAATTTGGGGGGAATTGTTCGGATTTGGGTAAAATTATTGGGATTTGGGGTGGAATTGTTCGGATTTGGGCTGGAGTTGGTGGGATGTGGGTGGGAACTGGGGAATTTGGGTGGGAATTGGATGGAATTTGGGTGGGAATTGTTAGAATTCGATGGGAATTGGGGAATTTGGGGGGAATTGTTCGGATTTGGGTAAAATTATTGGGATTTGGGGTGGAATTGTTGGGATTTGGGTGGGAATTGGGGAATTTGGGGGGAATTGGGGTGGGAATTGGGGAATTTGGGTGTAATCCTTGAGATTTGGGTGGGAATTGGGGAAATTGGGGGGAATTGGTGGGAATTGGGTGGGAATTGGGGGGGAATTATTGGGATTTGATGGGAATTGGGGAATTGTGCGGATTTGGGTAAAATTATTGGGATTTGGGGTGAAATTGTTGGGATTTGGGTGGGAATTGGGGAATTTGGGTGGCAATTGGTGGAATCTGGGTGTGAATTAGGGCATTTGGGTGGGAATTGGGGGGGAACTGGGGAATTTGGGTGGGAATTGGGGAATTTGGGGGAAATTGGGGCATTTGGGTGGAATTGGTGGAATCTGGTTGGGATTTAGGGAAATTGGGGGGAATGGTTGGAATTCGATGGGAGTTGGGGAATTTGGCGGAAATTGTTCGGATTTGGGTAAAATTATTGGGATTTGGGTTGGTATTGAGGAATTTGGGTGGGAATTGGGGAAATTGGGGGAATTGTTGGGATTTGGGTAAAATTATTGGGATTTGGGGTGGAATTGTTGGGAATTGGGGAATTTGGGGGGGGAATTGGATGGAATTTGGGTGGGAATTGTTGGAATTTGACGGGAATTGTTGGGATTTGGGTTTAATTGTTGGGGATTTGGGACCCTTTTGATGATGGGGGGGCAACAATTCCAGACGTGTGGATCCAGGCTGGAGAAGCCTTTACTGCGCCATGGGGATGCTCCCTGGGGATGCTCCCTGTGCTCATCCCAGGGCACAATCCCCACTCTTCCCAAGCTCTTTCCCCCCCATCCCGACCCCATTGCCCAGGCACCCCCAGCCCCACGGCCATGGATGTGACCGGGATGCGAATGGGGTTTATGGGATCCCAAAGCTTCTTGCATTGAGGATACAGCCATGGAATTCCCATGGGATCCAGTTCCACGGGGGAGCAGCAGAACCCCCCTTGGGTCCATTCCCAACGGGATTCCAGCCCCATGGAACCCATTGGATCCCATCCAGAACCTCTTGGATCCATGCAGAACTAACTCCAGCTCCATGTCCATGAGCTCCAGTTCATTCCCATTGGATCCCCCTTTATCCCAGGCATCCGGTTCCACATGGAAGCAGCAGAACCCCCCCTTGGCTCCATTCCCAATGGGATTCCAGCCCCATGGATCCCATCTGGAGCCCCCTGGATCCATCCAGCTCCACATCCATGAGCTCCAGTTCATTCCCAATGGATTATCCTTTACCCCAGGCATCCAGTTCCACATGGAAGCAGCAGAACCCCCCTTGGGTCCATTCCCAACGGGATTCCAGCCCCCTGGATCCATCAGGAGCCACGTCCAGCTCCATGTCCATGAGCTCCATCTCATTCCCATTGGATCCCCCTTTACCCCAGGCATCCAGTTCCACAGGGAAGCATCAGAACCCCCCTTGGGTCCATTCCCAACGGGATTCCAGCCCCATGGAACCCCTTGGATCCCATCTGGACCCCCCTGGATCCATCGGGCGCCACTTCCAGCTCCATGTCCATGAGCTCCAGTTCATTCCCATTGGATCCCTCTTTACCCCAGGCATCCAGTTCCATATGAGAGCAGCAGAAGCCCCCTTGGCTCCATTCCCAATGGGATTCCAGCCCCATGGAACCCCTTGGATCCCATCTGGACCCCCCTGTATCCATCGGGAGCCACCTCCAGCTCCATGTCCATCAGCTCCAGTTCATTCCCATTGGATTCCGTTCTATCCCAGGCATCCAGTTCCACATGGAAGCAGCAGAACCCCCCCTTGGGTCCATTCCCAACGGGATTCCAGCCCCATGGAACCCCATGGATCCCATCTGGACACCCCTGGATCCATCGGGAGCCACCTCCAGCTCCATGTCCATGAGCTCCATCTCATTCCCAATGGATCCCCCTTTGTCCCAGGCATCCGGTTCCACATGGGAGCAGCAGAACCCCCCCTTGGCTCCATTCCCAATGGGATTCCAGCCCCATGGAACCCATTGGATCCCATCCAGAACCTCTTGGATCCATGCAGAATTAACTCCAGTTCCACGTCCATGAGCTCCATCTCATTCCCATTGGATCCCCCTTTGTCCCAGGCATCCAGTTCCACTGGGAAGCAGCAGAACCCCCCCTTGGGTCCATTCCCAATGGGATTCCAGCCCCATGGATCCCCCCTGGAGCCCCCTGGATCCATCCAGCTCCACATCCATGGACTCCAGTTCATTCCCATTGGATTCCCCTTTATCCCAGGCATCCAGTTCCACAGGGAAGCAGCAGAACCCCCCCTTGAGTCCATTCCCAAAGGGATTCCAGCCCCATGGATCCCATCTGGCCCCCCCTGGCTCCATCCAGCTCCATGTCCATGAGCTCCAGTTCATTCCCATTGGATCCCCCTTTACCCCAGGCATCCAGTTCCACATGGGAGCATCAGAACTCCCCTTGGCTCCATTCCCAACGGGATTCCAGCCCCATGGATCCCATTGGGAGCCACCTCCAGTTCCATGTCCATGAACTCCAGTTCATTCCCATTGGATCCCCCTTTATCCCAGGCATCCAGTTCCACAGGGAAGCAGCAGAACCCCCCCTTGAGTCCATTCCCAAAGGGATTCCAGCCCCATGGATCCCATCTGGCCCCCCCTGGCTCCATCCAGCTCCATGTCCATGAGCTCCAGTTCATTCCCATTGGATTCCCCTTTACCCCAGGCATCCAGTTCCACAGGGAAGCATCAGAACCCCCCTTGGCTCCATTCCCAATGGGATTCCAGCCCCATGGAACCCCATGGATCCCATCTGGACACCCCTGGATCCATCGGGAGCCACCTCCACCTCCATGTCCATGAGGTCCATCTCATTCCCAATGGATTATCCCTTATCCCAGGCATCCAATTGCACATGGGAGCAGCAGAACCCCCCCTTGGGTCCATTCCCAACGGGATTCCAGCCCCATGGATCCCATTGGGAGCCACCTCCAGCTCCACATCCATGAGCTCCAGTTCATTCCCATTGGATTCCCCTTTACCCCAGGCATCCAGCTCCACATGGGAGCAGCAGAACCCCCCTTGGCTCCATTCCCAACGGGATTCCAGCCCCATGGATCCCCCCTGGCTCCCTCCATCACCACCTCCCCGCTCTGCAGTCGGCTCCCATTGGTCCCCTCCGCTCCCCCACGTGGCTCCGCTCCCGCCCGTGCTTCCGGTGCTGCTCCAGGAAGGCGGAGCCGCAGCTGAAGCTCCTCCCACACCCCCCGCACCGATTGGGCGTGGTCCCCGGCCGCTTCCGGCCACGCCCCCCCGCTCCCCCCCGCCCCCCGGGACGGGCGCAGGGGGCCCCGCCCCTGGCAGTGAAGCCCCGGGGGGGCAGCGGAGGCCTCGGTATCCCCATGGGGTGAGGGGGGGTTGGGATGGGGGGGGCCGGAGCGGGAGGGTCCTCGTCGGGGCTGCGCCATGGGCGTCATCTGCAGGGAGAGAAGGGGCATTCCCTATGGGACCCCATGGAATCCAGCCCAGTAACACTGGGAATGGTTCCTGGTGCCAATGGGAATGGTTCCCAGCACCAATGGGAATGATTCCCAAAGGGATTCCCAATGGGATTCCATGGATCCCATCCCAGTACCAATGGGAATGGTTCCCAAAGGGATTCCCAAAGGGATTCCATGGATTCCATCCCAGCACCAATGGGAATGATTCCCAGCACCAATGGGAATGGTTCCTGGTTCCAATGGGAATGGTTCCCAGCACCAATGGGAATGGTTCCTGGTTCCAATGGGAATGGTTCCCAAAGGGATTCCCAAAGGGATTCCATGGATTCCATCCCAGCAACGCCAGGAATGATTCCCAGCACCAATGGGAATGGTTCCCAGTACCAATGGGAATGGTTCCCACAGGGATTCCCAATGGGATCCCATGGAATCCATCCCAGCACCAATGGGAACAGTTCCCAGCACCAATGGGAATGGTTCCCAAAGGGATTCCATGGATTCCATCCCAGCAACGCCAGGAATGATTCCCAGCACCAATGGGAATGGTTCCTGGTTCCAATGGGAATGGTTCCCAGCACCAATGGGAATGGTTCCCAGTACCAATGGGAATGCTTCCCAGCACCAATGGGAATGGTTCCCAGCACCAATGGGAATGGTTCCCAAAGGGATTCCCAAAGGGATTCCATGGATTCCATCCCAGTAACACCAGGAATGACTCCCAGCACCAATGGGAATGGTTCCTGGTACCAATGGGAATGGTTCCCAAAGGGATTCCCAATGCGATCCCATGGATTCCATCCCTGTAACACCGGGAATGGTTCCCAGTTCCAATGGGAATGGTTCCCAAAGGGATTCCCAAAGGGATTCCATGGAAGTGTCCCCCAGCAATGATTCCCAACAATAACGGGAGCTATTCCCAGTGGGAACAATTCCCAATGGGAGCCATACCCAGTGACAATGGGGAATGATTCCCAGTGCCACTGGGGGCAATTCCCAATGGGAACCCTTCCCAGTTCAATGGGGCAATTCCCAATGGGAACCCTTCCCAATGTCAATGGGAACAATTCCCAATGGGATGATTCCCAGCCCCATTCCCAATGGGATCATTCCCAGCCCCATTCCCAATGGGATGATTCCCATCTCCCCCATTCCCAATGGGATGATTCCCAGCCCCATTCCCAATGGGATCATTCCCAGCGCCATTCCCAATGGGATCATTCCCAGCCCCATTCCCAATGGGATCATTCCCATTCCCAGCCCCATTCCCAATGGGACCATTCCCATTCCCAGCCCCATTCCCAATGGGATGATTCCCATTCCGCCATTCCCAATGGGATGATTCCCAGCCCCATTCCCAATGGGATCATTCCCATTCCCAGCCCCATTCCCAATGGGACCATTCCCATTCCCAGCCCCATTCCCAATGGGACCATTCCCATTCCCCCATTCCCAATGGGATCATTCCCAGCCCCATTCCCAATGGGATCATTCCCATTCCCAGCCCCATTCCCAATGGGACCATTCCCATTCCCAGCCCCATTCCCAATGGGACCATTCCCATTCCCCCATTCCCAATGGGACCATTCCCAGCCCCATTCCCAATGGGACCATTCCCATTCCCAGCCCCATTCCCAATGGGATGATTCCCATTCCCCCATTCCCAATGGGACCATTCCCATTCCCCCATTCCCAATGGGATCATTCCCAGCCCCATTCCCAATGT
>NW_026900813.1:0-1024 GCF_033783945.1 Neopsephotus bourkii | reverse complement strand
CACAGGAAACACCGACTCACTAGCTGTGTTGGACGAGGGGAAGCAAGTACCCACAGGCAGAGGGGGCTGGAAAGCAGCACCCTGCGCTCTGGCCCAGGAGCCAAACACGGGGAAGGCAGATGTGAACACAGACTGTTTATTTGAAGTGGGGACATAAAAAGTGGGAATGTGAGGGGGGGAAGATTGCACCTTCACAGTAAAGCAAGACTAAAATGGTAGTAAAAAACCCAGTATGACAACTGCGGTAGAAGAGAGCAGCAACAACAGATCAACAGCCTAGCAAGAACAGAACAGCAGCACAACACCACTAACCAAAGCAGACCATAACAAGTGCAGAGGCGCACCGCCATTCCTCCAGCCTTGGCTGTGCAACTGTTCCAGCAGGAAGAATTCGATTCAGCCCGTTCCATCTCGGGCGCTGCCTCCCAGCACGGTTTCTTGCGGGCAGCGGAGACAGGGCCTGGCCCCGTCATTCCGGGCCCACCTCCCACCGTCTCCCCGCGCCTCGGGCCTTGCCAGCTCCTCGGCTCCACAACCGCTCCCACACGGCACTGCCCCTGCCACAGCCACGTCTTCACACCGGATCCCCCATGGGCCTCCCACCATAGACCGGAGCCGCCCCCGGCCCTAACAGCACCGGCCGTCACTCACTCACTCACGCACGCACGCACGCACGCACGCACGCACGCCCTCCCCTCCTCCCCTCCCCCCTTCCCTCCCTTCCCTCCCTTCCCTCCCTTCACTCCCTTCACTCACTCGCGCTGCGCCTTCCCAGGACTTGGCTGCGGGAGCGGCGATCTCAAAGCGCTTCCCGCTGCGCCGCACTCGCCCCACAGCCCCGGCAGGGAGGCGGATCCTGGGCGTGCGGCCTGAAATGGACGCGGCCGCAGCTGCCACAGGGGCGGGCAGCTGCGCTCCGAGCTGCCCCGCGCTGTTTGTCCATTGGCCGGGGCCGCCAGCGCTGTGCTGTCATTGGCTGACTCCGCCGTGCCTTGGCTCCTCTGTTTCCGTCCCTGCGCATTGC
>NW_026900812.1:0-100285 GCF_033783945.1 Neopsephotus bourkii | reverse complement strand
TACTTTAATACTTGGTTTTAAAATACTTGGCTTTAAATATGTAAAAATTGTATGCTCAAAATCAGTTTATATTTATTCAGTCTGCTGTGCATCTGCTATGTAGATGTTGTGAAGCAGTTCCTGAACATATGCATTGTAGAGCCCATTAATATCTTAAGGCAAATCAGATTTCAGCTTCTGGAGGACTGTTTCAGTAATTGCAAGAGATTTCAGAAACTGGAGGCATCTAAGTCATTCTTGCTTGAAAATCAAAGCTCCTAGATCCTCCTATTAGAGCTAATGCAGGGATTGAGAGAGTACAGTTTAGCTTTTTATCTATCTGTCTATATATATTTAGAAATGTGAAGAAATAAATTAAGTAGAAAGTTGCCCTAAAGATTTTGTTTCTGTGAATGTTTGGTATAGCTCCTTGACATTAAAAAAAATATGCTAAAAAATAGTAATAATTCTTTTCAGTATGTTCTGTAATATTCATAGGGAATTCTTTATGAATTCAGAGCACCGGACAGGAAAATTATTTTCTCTTTGTCTCATTAATGTGGCATTTTTATGATAGAAATGTCTATTTCAGTGGAGTCAGTTATACATTAAACAGCAAAGATATATGGTAGATGTTCTACTCTTTGGTTTCATAGAAGGAAGTTACTCTTGAGCAGTCTGGATTCTCTGAAACACAATACAAAACCCAAAGGGTACGGCAGAGGAGGGTGACTAGTCCTGAATACAGAATTTCTCACTCCTCCTGTGAGGCTTCAGAGTCTGTGACAGAAAAAGGAGTAGGTAGGTTCTCCTTCTGAATTTGGAAAGAAAGACTGCACAAGCTTTACTTTATAAAGGATAAATAGGATTGTCATTTAAGCAGAATAGCTTAAAAAGGCTATGTATGTAAAAGGCTACAATACCTACCAAAGTACTTCTGACATAAAGGACGAACTATGAAATTTGTGTCCAGAGTGGTTATCACGGATCCATGTGTATCTGTTGGTGCTCCAGTATGGATCTGTATGGAGTTGTAGTTCTTTTGGAGGCACAGAGGAAGAGTTACGATGTAAGACACATTCCCTTTATTTCCCCTGAACAGGGGAATTTGTTTCATCTTTCTGTATATTTGGATGATGCATTCTGTTGCTGCTTCTGCATCTGCCAGCACAGTCTCTATTTTACATTTTTGTGAAGTCTCCTTAACATATTTTGGGGATGGCTTTTGTTCACAAGTTTATAAAGATGGGACAAATAAACAGACTTAATTTTCCTTTTGTTTATCTGGGGATTACCAAGTCTAAAAGTCACAATGATTGATTGTTTCCACTCCAGGGCTTCAAGGACATAGCTGGACTCTTCTCATAACAGCTGGTGCAATGTTCAGTGTTCTTTGTATCTAGCATTATTCATGTACTGAACCAAGCCAGAAATCAAATACATTGATTTTTAACATTAGTCAATTCTGCAAACAGCTCTAGGCATGTGTTAGGTGACTGTCATGCACAATTAGTACATTTATGCAATTTTTTTCAGAAATAATGATCGTTTCCATAGTTGGCTTCATACAATTACAAATCATTAGTAAGGCAGAAGACAAAAATAGCCTCATGATCTGAAAATAAGATAAGCAAGGATTCACTTTTTTTTTTTTTTTTCAGTTAGAAAAATTGCTTACCCCACTTCTGGTAGGAGCCTCCTTTGATCCTGCCCCTCTACTCTGCTCTCGTGAGACCTCACTTGGGGTATTGTGTACAGTTCTGGTGTCCTCAACATAAAAAGGACATGGAACTGTTGGAACAAGTCCAGAGGAGGGCCACGAGGACGATCAGGGGACTGGAGCACCTCCTGCATGAAAACAGGCTGAGAAAGTTGGGGCCGGTCTCCAGTTGGAGCCTGGAGAAAAGAAGGCTGCGTGGAGACCTCATAGCAGCCTTCCAGTATCTATCTGAAGGGGGCCTATAAGGATGCTGGGGAGGGACTCTTCATTACGGACTGTAGTGATAGGACAAGGGGTAATGGGTTCAAACTTAAACAGGGGAAGTTTAGACTGGATATAAGGAAGAAGTTTTTTACTGTAAGGGTGGTGAGGCACTGGAATGGGTTGCCCAGGGAAGTTGTGAACGCTCCATCCCTGGCGGTGTTCAAGGCCAGGTTGGACAGAGCCTTGGGTGACATGGTTTAGTGTGAGGTGTCCCTACCCATGGCAGGGGGGGTGGAACTAGATGATCTTAAGGTCCTTTCCAAACCTAAATATTCTATGATTCTGATTCTATGATTTAAAAATACATGAAACATTTTTCAGACACGTACCTTTCAATTGCCCTATCCAATAAAGATGCTATTTGAAGATAGAACATAGATAATAACAACCACATACCTGTTCAGGTTTTCTTCTGCCAATGACTTTTGAGTTGCTTTAAAATTATAAGTTAACAAAGTTATCTAGCTTTAGGATTAGTTACTATTTCAAACTCTTGCACTCAAAAAAACACTACAAAAAGACCCCCCAAAACCCAAACGCAACAGAAGAAAAACCCAACCCCACTCCAATATTTGTAACATAAACAGATAATTTCCCTGGCAAAATTCATAGCATTTTCTAGATTGGAAGCTCGAGTAACTTGCACTACCACTAATATCAATAATTGCATTGAAATAAATGCTACTGGAAAAGCAGTTCTCAATTTTTGCAAGCTGTAAATTGCAGTAAATACCAGTTTTAAGCACAGTATGTAACTTTTACTAAATGCCTCTTGTAGCTTAAACAATAGACTAGTTTGAACCATGCAATTGTTTATTTTACATCTAGGCAATAATCATTGTTTTACCATGTAGGCAAAGTAAGCAATAAGATATTTCTCTTAAGTCTCTGTCAGTCATTTTAGAAAGATTGTTTTGCAGAAAGTAACTTTTCACCTGTGTTAAAAAAATTACTGTTTTATGGAACAGAATATAAAATCCACTTCTTATCTGTAACCTAAACTTTTTTGCAAGGTGGTGACCAGGATCCCTTTCAGGACTGGCTACAGACATGTTCTGTCAAGAAAGGTATTTCTTTGACAGCAAATTTGTACTACTTATTCTTCAAATAGAGTCTTTTGAAAACCTTTGGCACAAGCATAGGTCTGATTTCCTGAAGTGGCAGATACGCTTTATTCAGCTCTCCCCATGTATCACAGGAGTTCTCTGCAGCTCTGAACTTAGTCTACTTTAGTCCTGAAGATGCTACTTATTTTCAGGTTCTGCAATGTGGACAATATTGTCCTTTATAAATATGTGAGGCAACAAAATTCCAGTAAATTCAGAGAGAAAGCACTTCAAAGAAAATCTCACTTTCAGGAAACATCTTCATTTACAATGGGAATAAAGACTATCTCTACCCCGGGCTATGAGATCCAAACAGAAATCCTGTTTGCATTTACAGCTCTGCTTTTAATATAGCCTTCTTAAATAAATTTGAATTTAACTGCTTATCCACAGTTGTGCAACACAACTGGACTTTCCTAAGGGAGCACGTGTGGGATCGCTCTAAGCCATGTGCAGCTGAGAAGGAGGTAGCAGCTTAGGTATAGCTGGAGTGGGTGTACTTCCAGATCCAGACTCTGAAGGGTCACGCATGTTCTCTAGCCTTCTGAACATCCAGTATGGGCTTGAGAAGAACCTGTTGTGGTATCTGGCAGAGAACTGGAAGATGAGGGCTAATGGGAGAGCACACTTCAGTCACGCTGCTGTCTTCTTTAAGTAAGCCTGTGCTCATCTGTAGAACTCTTTGTGAGAATGACATAGCTTAGGGCTGTATTATTACCGAATTCAAATGAAAAATAAACCTTTTAAGACTGGAGGAAAGCCCTTCTTCAGGAACCATGCTTATAACTGTAATAAAGCAAGTATTTAACTTAGATGCCGGTACATGAGGGAAATGGAAACAACCTTTTTCATGTGTTCCTGCTGCATAACGTATAGCTGATGCTTTTCTTAAAATACCTGAAGAAGTACCCTGATCCCAGGAGAATAGGCAGTTTAAAATCTACTTACGATCCACAAATGAAGTGAACAGCATTCTGAATCTGCTTAGCCTACTGCCTTCCTCTGCCCACATCCGCACCACACCCATACCAGTCTGCAGCATGACATCGTTTGCTACCGTACTGCAGAACTTTGCCTTCAGGTTTTCAATAGAACTACTTCCATCATACACAGCAACAGAGTTTCTTTTGCATTCATTTGAATGCTCCATTTGATAGTCGAGAAATCGTACATAAATCTTGGGATTACCAAGTCTAAAAGTCACAATGAGCACAAAACACACCGAAGACTATCTCTATGTACAGAGAACAGTTTTGTGGTAAGAAGTTAAAAAAATTTCAAGTCCATAAATTGGAGCAATGCAGAAATTAATGACCAGGTACATGGATTAAAGTAAATACTAGTTTGAATATGAGCTTAATGCTTCATAGTGCAAGTCAGCAAGTGCTGCTTCAGTGACACAGAAAATTGAGAACTTGGGGACACACACACACAAAACAAACAAAACAACTAAAATTAAGAAAAAATAAACAAACAAAAACAAACAACCACCCCCCCCAAAAAAAAACAACAACCCCACAAATGTGTTCTATTATCTGGAAGTCTCATAACTCTGAAGTACCATGATAAGTAGCACCTGTAGGGAAAACAAACTTGGAAACATGCATCTGAAAGTGAGGATTGTCTGTTACTAGCACAATATTTCAAAGACATTGAAAAGAAGCATCTTAGCTTTACAGGATTGTTCCACAAAAATGTATATTAACTTTATTACAGTACACACAAATATTGTGGACGGATAATAGAAATCACCACCCTTCCATGAGATGCATCAAGAACAAAGTTATCCCTTATAATGTCAGAAACGTAAAAAAAGAACCGTAATAGAATGTTTAGAAAAAAAAAAGTTTATACCATTACATTTCAATTTAAAAGTGTAAGAATTGCTGTCCCAACTTAAAACAAAAAGCCTTTCATACCTCTAAAGTATTAGAAACTTGTAAACCTTTTCATTTTTTCCAGAAGTATCAGGTGCAAATGCATGGCAAATATAAAATCTGTTGACTTATTATAAATACTACCTCCTGAAAAACCTGCAGTTACAAGAATATAAAAAAGTATTCTAACGCCCATTGTTAGATCTTAGCTTCAATCTACACTGCATTACAAGTCCAAAGCCAGATCTGATTTGGACACATACCTAGAACAAGAACATGCTGTTTGCCTTATTTTTTACATCAATATTCTGATCTCTTAGTACGGTTTTGCTTTCTATGTTTGATTTATTAGTGAATATTAAGGATGTGGAGAGCACTAACAGAAAAAAGGTTGTATTTATCAATGGATAGTAGCAACATAAGCGTTCTCAGTCTGCTGCCCTCCAAGAAGTCAATTTCCATAAGGATAAAAGAATATTGGCCCCCCCCCCCCCCCCCGGCCTCCATAATAACTTTGCTTAGCAGTAAGTCATTTTCATTTATGAACCTAGGACCACTGGTAGGTGACAGAGTACTAAGTTCTTCACACAGACTTCAGTAAAGAACAGTGAGAAGTACACCAGCTGCTAATGCTGTCATATACCAGTAGCTGCTGTTGCAAGGACAATTACTGGCAACATCTCTCGCCTTCCACACATAATAGATTGGCAAAGGCTTTACCCCTGTGGTGATTCTCTAGCTCTTGGTTTTAGTAACCTAGATCAGTATAGGAAGTCAAACCACCTATAAAGGCAGCCTAAATAACAAAGTGCTAGTAGACATAAAAATGAGTTTATTTCTAAACAGCAATTTAAAAATGACTAGATTAAATAAGACATTCTTAATGAGTAAACATTGTAAATGCTGAGCCTAAGCCTGACAAATGCTAATGCTTTCATAGCTGAATAGTGGAAGCTACGTTCCTTCAGTCCTTTATCAGTGCTAAAAGCAGCACCCAGCTTCCAGCTCTAGAGAAACAGAAGCCTTCTTTTGTTGTGCAGGGAAAACAGAATAGAGTAGTAGAGTAATACAGCTATAATCTTAGACAGTGATCTGTTTTTTTAATACTGCATTTTAATAAGCACTCAGGGTCATTCAGCCAGCAGCATGACTGTGGAAGATTTAAGAGTGAGCTGTACTGTTACCCTTATGCTTGGCACAAGACATTTTCCTTTAAATACCTTTTCCTTCATTAGAAAGCATGCCCAGCCGTTCATCTTGCTAAAGAACATTTGTTAGTCCTTGCCATTCAAGCAACATTTTGGCCAGCTAACAGGCCCACAGATAAAGCAATTCTGAAATAGTGTTATATTTTACCCTACTTGAAAGGATTGACAGCACTCACATCCATTTTGAAATAGCACCTCACTGTGTTTTGTGTACACATATATAAAATATATGAGCTAACAGGAGATTCATGGAGTTGCTATGAAAGGAAGTGTTCAGTGCTCTTATGCTGGGATAGTGCGTTGAACAGCATGAACAAGAAGCTAGTATTCCTCATTATGTTTCAGTTTCATAAAAATAAGGTTCAAGGAGACACCATGTTCACTCCTCTGACCAGAACCCTATGTTCCAGTCAGATTACACTGCTATGGCAGGACTTCTTTTAACAGAAGTTCAAAGGTATCTGCACACATCTGCCAAAGATAATTGTGGGGGTTTTCTTTTTCTTTTTTTTTTTTTAAATAAGCACACTGTACCTACATGCTGAATCAGATTTGGAGAACATTTCACATTTAACACCACAAAAAAAAAAAAAAACACAACAAAACAGTACCTCTAATGTAAGCTTTTGAATTTTTGTTAAGCAGAATTTTAAGATGGGAAACATGTTCCTAGCTAAACAATTGCTCATCGTTTGTTTTGTAAAAAACCCCACACAACAGCAGCATTTTCAATAAGCAACTCCCCCAGCCTATGGAGTCAAAAGCTCATGAATATAGCTTCCAATCAAGGCATAAAATCCTTCACCAACTCTTTCTTCTCACTGGTTTTCTTCACATTCTCCCCTTTCCCTTAAAAAAAAAAAAAAGTAAAATAAATATACATATAAAAAAATAAAAACTTTTGGTGCTGTAACATCTTCTATTAAATTTAATAGTCCAGTAAAAGTTGTAGCAGTATCCAAGATTGGTTCTACCTAGTTTGGGTTCTGAGAATTAGTTTAAACTGTAAACTATACCTTCACACAACAGCGAGTGGAAATAGAATTTATATTCTAGATCCAGTTGGGTTTTCCAGGTTTTTTTGTTTTTTGTTTTTTGTTTTTTTTTTTTTATTCAGGGTTTTTTTTGTTTGGGTTGTTTTGTTTGGGTTGGGTTTTTTTTGTTGTTTTATTTTAACTGACTTAATTACATAATCAAATCCTGTACCTCTGTAAGAACATAAGTTAACACCCACACTCAGAGCAGGAGGTGTGCAACTGGGTCGCATCCCCGCTACCAAAAATATTTAGTGGCAGACCATGAAGATCTATTAAGCCTAGACTGATATCAATGTAATGTATTGTGTCTTGGTATTTAAAGTTAGTTATTAAGAACAAGCCAAAAAACTCTTACCTTTTAGATACCTTTGGGTTGGCTTTGAAATTTGTGGTGCTATAATCAGAAGCAGGAGACTTAACAGCTTCAGTCACACTTGCAGAAGAGTGAAGAGACCTAATAAAAAAAAAAAAAAAAAACCACCAAAAAAGCCAACAAACCAAACAAAAAAAAGAATTAGACGTGGTCATTGCTTATTTCTTTTACTTCCTCATCTACTTCCACTGTAGCATTTTAGCTAGGATGAAGGCAGACAGCTGGTGAACTAGAGAATGCTAAAGTGCTCTACAACAGAGGCCTAGTGTATATATAAGTGAAGAAGCCCTCCTGAGTTAGACATGATATAATGGGACCTAACACCATAGAGGAAATAAAGTAATTTATGTTAGTAGTTGAGAGAGGGCTGCAGTACTCAAGTTGAACATAATTACGGTATCATCCACAACTTTCTATCTGAGTGTGCAAAGTTTTCTTGAGAAGTCTTTTTCAGCAATAATTGCATTTTTCTAATTAGTTCTCAGGATATTTGCCCTGTGTGGTTGACCTGAATCCAGAGAACAAATTTTTCCAGTTTTGGATTTTGACTCAGTTCACAGATATCTTGATGACAGAAGTTTACTTCACTCATTCCTCTAATCTCCCTTTCCCCACACACGTTTTGAAGATATAAGGGCATGTGGGTTTAATCCCAGCATTAGTGTACTCAAACAACAACAAGCTTCAAGGACTGAGAACTTGCAGACCTCCCCAGGCAAAGCAGCCTTCTCTGGTTAGATTTTGTGGAGCCAAAACTTCTGTAATCCCAGTTCAAGAAAGCAATTAAAATCTTTTAGGCACATTAAACACTGATATGTTGTTTAACTTACGTTCAGATTGTTTTCAGATAAATGAATCAAGTTTCTGTGCATATAAGTACGCACACTGGAGCTGTAGGAGTAGCAGGAGCTTCTAAGTTTCTACTTTCATTCAGATCTCCATGACGTTTTTAATTCATTAGATCCTATAGTGAGACTTGAATTTGGTCCACTGTGACTGTAAGCAGCTTTAACATGTTTTTTGCATGTGTGCATTTTCCTACTAATGACACCTCCATTTTAGCTGTGTAATAACTATTACAGAACAATTCATTACTCCTAACAGAGCAAGAGAGAGGTTTCCCTTACCGACGCGCTTCCATTCAGTATTGTTTGGAAATTGACATTGATAACACAGATTCAGAACTGCACACCATTCAGCGAGCGAGAGGTACCACTACATCCCTTCATCAGCTAGAGTTACTTTTTTGTTCAGGTGGGTATCTCTACAACACATCCGATTCAGGTTTTGGAAAATATCTTTATCAAATATATTCTTCTTGGGCTCAAATCTCAGCTACTTCATTTGAAAAGCTTTATTCAGCATTCACAGGTTCAGGTGAGTTAAACCATTAAAGATCAGTCTTACCTAGAAAGAGGGTCCAGTTTGCCATTTAGACTAGGCGACAGTGAAGCCAACAACTTACTTTTGGAAATCTGGAAATGCATATACAAGACTGCAGTTAAAAGAAGTGTCATTTTAAGACAAATGAAATACAGTATTATTCCCTGGAAATATCCAGGAATTCGGGGGGGGGGGGGGACACACACACCAAAGAAAAGCAGTTAAGCCCCATAAGTTATACATACACATAAAATGTCAAGTTCCATAATGCCCAAAGATCATATTGAAGTTCACAGTATCACAGTATGTTAGAGATTGGAAGGGACCTCAAAAGATCATCTAGTCCGATCCCCCTGCCGGAGCAGGAACACCTAGATAAGGTTACACAGGAACGTGTCCAGGCGGGTTTTGAATGTCTCCAAAGAAGGAGATTCCACAACCTCCCTGGGCAGCCTGTTCCAGTGTTCCGTCACCCTCACCGAGAAGAAGTTTCTTCTCAGGTTTAAGTGGAACCTCTTGTGCTCCAATTTGTACCCATAAGTTCTGTACAATCAACCACCTTTCTAATTGATTCAGAGAAAACTCCAGGAACAAACTTGCCAACAAAGTTTTCACGCGCCCGGAGACACGGGGTATAGCTCCTCCTAACATGTGTCCCTGTATTGCTACACAAGCCATCCTTATATAATCCCTGGGCATACATACATATTCATAAAGCTACATATGGATTACATCATTTTCTAGAAAGTTCCCTGCATGTGTACAGAATTGTGGTGCTGGTCTCTGAGGGTCGTCTACTTCTTTCAGCAATCTTCATCACTTCTGGCAGCCTTTGAAGCATGCCCAGTAGATGCTCATACCAGTTTAATTGGTTTGTTTGCACCAGAGACATAATAACCCTCCTGTCCTCCTACTTATCAGTTAGTTTAACTGTAGCCCATCCTGGACACCTGCGGTTCCCAGATACTCCTTACCCTGTGTCCTGTTCTTCTAGACTGTTTTTCTTAAAACTATGTCAACTATAATGATTTATCTTGTGAGATTTCTCAGTATATTCTTTGGCTGTACTCTATTTTTTTTTCCTCTAGGTACCATGCACCTCAGTAATTTTCCATTGCTACTGTTACAAAGCCAAACTTAACATTACTTAGAACTAATTCTTAAGGGTTCTATATTCCATTTTTTTATTTTGTGCCCCTTTGTCTCATAATACACACCCTTCCAACCTTTAAGCTCTGTAACTTCACATGTAATCTTTTAGTCTTTGTTGTCATCTTGCTACATATTTCCATGTCTGGCTGAGGCATTACATCGCACAAACTGAGGTGGTAAAATTAACACACTTGTGCCGTTTTAGAGATCAAGGTGGAAAAGAATGCACAAGTCATTCAAATACATAAAATCATGTATTAAATCAAAGATATGGTTGGGGTTTTATTGGTTGTGTGTCCGTCTGTGTCGTGTCGTCCGTCCCCCCCCCCCTAATCAGCAGAAAATTGGTCCTCAAGCCATCAACACTTGCTGGCAAATGAAGAGAGAAAGACTATGCCAGTGCTTGCAAGACTGTGTGAATTAGTTACCAGAAGCACAGGTATCTTATTTCATTATGAAATTAATTTGCTACATAGTTTAGCCTTGCTTAAAATATACCCAATTTAAAACAATTGATTTTTCAAGCAAACAGCAAGCCACTGGCCTGCCCAGTCATGGATCTAGCAGAGTTCATAGCAGGTCACAAATGATAAAGCCCTTATATTGATTGTTCAAAATAAACTTACCTTTTTAGATATTTTCTTTGCAGAAATATGCTTGGCATCTTCATATTCAACAATTGTAGTTACCTTAACTAGAAATACATTAGAAAGATGAGAAAAATGAAAAGTTTTATGAAGAGCACAAAAAACCATTTCAAACTCAATTGGTTTGAAGCCTATTTACCTACTGAAAGCTACTGATGACCACTCACCTGGATCAGAGTTGAAAGCAAGCTATGCATGCTCATCACAGACACAGTGACACACAGCATTGTTAGAAGGCACTAAATACCCCTTCAAGCCCCAGACAAAATAGAATTACTTTTCAGTGGCAGTGTCTTTCTTGTTGCATATTTTGGAATATGAAGAGAAATGGCATTTCCCTTACAAACTTCAGTGGGCAGGAAAAAGCAACATACTTGCTGAAGAAAGCCCTAAGCAGCTCTGCTACATGTGCAGCCTATTACTCTAGAAGAGATATGAGAAATGCATAAATGTGCTGAAAGAATGTTGATGGCATTTTGACTGTTCTTTTTTCTTTCTTTTTAATTCCTAACAGCAGTGTTAAAATATAAGGGAAGTAGTCTAGTCAGGAAAGCTCTGAAGTAAAAATAAGGAAATTAAAATTTATTGCTTCAGAATGAAAGCTAATTACTAAACCGTAGCATTGTTATGGAAGATACAAGCCATGAAAGTCAGGAGTAATTTGAATAAAAATGGAAGCAGAAGAAAAGTAAACTGGCTTTCTAGGAAGAGTTAATAAATTAAGCCAGTGTTAATTCCTCCAAAAGCAGGATTCTAATCCAAGGGAAGGCAGCATATGTGTTAGAACATACGCAGCAAAGAAACTGGAAGACCAACATGGCACTTAGAAAATAAGCAAATAATTTATTTTGCCGGAGCAGGAAACTTCTGCAAGTTTGCAATTCAGCTAGAATTACGTGAAAAGATCACAGGCCTTTTTCATCTCTTGAATGGTTGTATTGGGATTCTTAAAATTCTAAGGGAAGTTGATGAACTGTGTAACTCAAACTCAGTTACCTAGGCATGCTGCAAAGGCCGTCCTTAAACTTTAAAAATTCCTCAGATAGCCATTATTTTGACAGAGAAGAAATCTATCCATGTGAAGGCAGAGGTCTCCTGCTCTGCGTGAGAGATGCGCCTTCTACCCACAAGGTCTTCAGTATGTTCCTCAGATAAGCTTGAGTCTAGACTTGATGTGTTTTGAGTGAGTACAGCCTACAGCTACATCTCAGGCTGCTATTACAGACACTAAGGACCTTTTGCACGGTATGGTTTTTCATGCATCTGCCTAATGACAAACATCTCCAGCTCTTGTTTAATTTGTGAAGCAGGGGAGATAAGCATAGATGAATACCACACTTACTACTGTTGTATTACCTGTTTTTCTGTCCTTTTGCCATATCTCTCTTTTAACCTCAGCTACAGCCAAAGCCTTTTAAAACTGAATTGTAAAGAATTCACTAGACCAAAACCAACCAACTTTGGGGGAAAAAAAGATTTACAAACACTTAACAAGCTCTACTGAAAATATGGCAAAAGAGCGAGCACAGGAAAAGGCAGGCAAAACACCCTGGCTTTTCCTTTCCAGTGTTTTCCAGAGGGAGGTTGCCAGCTCTGTCTCCCCTTGCACACTATGAAAAGGTGCAGCCTGTGCCATACTATTTCATGCTTCATCTCACTATTGTGTGATTTTCAGTATCCATTTTTTTATTCCTTTTCTTCTACTTCTGCTGTCTTTGTTCTCAGCTATATTGAGAAACTTTCTTCCATTGATGTCTTATCTCACAAACATGGGTGTGAGCTGTTAAATGCTAGCATATGGGCTGAGAGATGGTATTTGCATTTAATGATTGACTTTATGTATCTGCTGTGAAATTACACGGGAAGCTAAAAATAAATGAGGACACTTTTAGTAGAACTATTCTCTGTATGTGTAAATATCTGTTACACAGATTTTAAAAGTCCTTTCATTGCTGCAGTTGTATCAGTTTTAAAAAATTACTTTTGTTACAAAATCTAATTGAGGAAATTAAAAATGTCTAGGCTTATTTTTCTGAGGAGACTGCACCATATCAGATCTAATAGATTTTATCATCATAATTCTGCCAGAATTGAAGCTTGAGAAACTACTCTTGGAATACTAAGAATTATTTTTCTGTAATGTTTTAACTCTATAACTTAGGATGATGATCTAATCTCAGGACTGACCCAACTATAATTCTGCCTTCTGCCAACATTCGATAATTTATTAAAGTACTTAAGCGTAAGACCTGATGCACTCAAATGGCAACGTAGGGAGAAAATGGTTTTATTATTATTTTGAGACAAGGAAGTACAAAATCTTTTGTAAATAAGTAAAATCAGTTCTAAATAACATTGTTTGATGGCTTTGTAACATTAGCAGTAGAAAGTAACTCAGGTAAATGTTTCACAAAAACTAGTCAGAATACACCCAAAGAACATAATGAGAATCCTTGTATAAGATAAGTCGTTGTAATTAGCATAGTTTTAGGTCCTTATGACCTTAGTGCAAAAAATAATTGTAAGAAAAACAGGACAGAAAAACAGGACATGTAGATAAAGAGTACCTGAAACTAGCAGATGTCCAGGATGTGCTGTGGCTAAGCTAACCGAAGGACGAGATGATTATGTCTGTAGTGTTACTGAACAAGTTAAGCTGGTGTAAGCATTATCTACTGCAAATGCTTCAGAGATTGCCAGAAAGTGATGAAGATTGTTGGAAGAAGTAAATGACCCCCAAAGACCACTACCACGTTGTTGTGCGCATGCAGAAATGGGTGTGGAATTATGTAAAGCGGTTCTCGGATGGTTAATGAATATGTATGACGTTTAATGAATATGTATGTTAAGCAACAATATAACCACAGTCTGTTTGAGGTTTGGCTGAGACAAGCTAGGAAGAGCTATCCCCCGTGTCTCCCAGTGCTGCAATAAAGAATACCTGCTTGTCAACTTAAACTTTGTTGGCAAGTTCTTAGCGAGTACTACAAATCAGTTTCTGGAAGAACTGCTACTATTACTTAGTATAGGGTTCCATGAGTTGAGTCACTTCCTCAAATGCTCAAATATATTAACAAAGTTTTAGTTTCTTTCTTGTCTTGTCCTCTTACTACCATTTTTTAGGTTGCTGGTTTTGAACTTTTAATTTGGAAGTTGGTTAATAGGGCTGTAAGCTAAAATGTTAAGTTGTAAATTAAAACCACTCTGTTAAGAGCAAGATAGGCCTTGGGGAATGTATAAAAAAAGGGCGGCCTTTGAAGATAAAAAAGGAGTAACCAAGACATATGGGGTCAGTTCTTCAAGATAAGGAACAAATAAGAACAAACTGACCTAAACCACAGAGAGTTTTTAGTAATCCACAAGTCTTTTGCACCTGCAGAAGCACACAGGTCAATCAGCAGACACAGTGAGGAAGACTGTCAGCAAACACCAGAGACCCCTCAAAACCACCACTCATCAAGGAAGCGCATGTGTAATTAAAACGCAAATATTACAATTAGTTCCAGGAAATCTAGTGAATATGTAAAGCATTTCCCAGAAAGGTTGTAAATATACATAAGTTTGTTGGATACATGGATGCTGCTTATAGACTCCAGGCGCGCTCACCTTTGCAAAATGACGTGTGTGTGCACCCAGCGCTGCAATAAGGAATTCCTGTATTCTAAAACTCAAAATCGAGCCTTAGAGAGTTTCTTTGTCTGTCTTTTGTGATAACAGGGCTGGTTAGTTAACCATTAAGGGTATGTAAGAAGGCATAGAGTAGGCTTGTCCTCTTGGCAGCTACTGCTTAGAAATATTTTTTTAATTTTTGTGTACATGCAAGCAGTGATATGTGCTTTAACGCACATACAGGAGCAAAATGAAATATGTGTATACTATATGGAGGAAAAAATATGTACTCTTCAGTGCAACCCAAGTTATTAACCATTCTATGTCTGAAACATATAGCTGTTGGGTTTTGTTGAACAGGCTATAGCTATTGTATTTTGGAATTATGAACAGAATTTTATCCTTCTCTCTGACCAACAATAAAGCTCAAGTTGTTTTAATGAGCATAAGATAGTGATGATTTCATAAGCAGTCTCTAGATCTGCAGGCACAATCACGAATACCAGGTACCCAGGTAACGTATGCTGATTTTTGGCTCGAACAGTTACTATGCCCCTTTAAGGCTCGGCAAGAAAAGCTCTAGCAAATTTTATTGTGTCACTTTAAGAGGGTGTGATGCTATAGCTAAGTCAGAAGAAGAGTAACAATTCCTTAGCTGCTTCCAGGTAATGCCTTTCATTTTAGCTCAGGCTACTGATGAAAGTGGGGTTTAAGGTGCTGGATTGTGAATTACACTGGGGAGGAGCAGGTACATGTTCTTTTGACATTGAACAGAACCAAATTTTCCAATAGAACCACTGGAGGCAAAATTTTAAGATGTGGCAGCAAGATTTAAGGGCTGTTAGCTAGCTGGTTTTGCCTGCGGTCTTCCAATAAAACCAGAGTCCAAGTCAAATGTCCTTGAAAATTGCTGCTTGAACAGTGTTCACAGTTATTTTGTATTTTAAATTTCAAATAATAGGAAGTCAAGACTGTGGACTTGCTCTATAAATTTAATTTCAGGAACAATCCTCTATATGGATTTCCTAAGCCAGTGGTAACTCACTCATTTCAGTGAAAGTGAGACATGTAAATCACAGCTAGTGACTATTACCTGTTACTAACGACTTAGAAACCCATTATATATTGAATGATATGAATGAAACTCACCTTAGCATTTGGAGTAGCTTTAATTGTCCATCTGCAGTCAACTGGTTGCCCTGGTTTTGTTTTTCCTTCTTGTTGTACTTGACTGGAATGTACTATTCCATCAGCTCCTGAGAGTTCAAACTGGCAGTCTAGGGAGAAGATATACTTTGCTGTCAAATTCAGTATGATATTAATTTTAAATTTAATGTATAAAGAAATTGTTACTGTAATACTAGACCTGGGATGGGATTTAAAATACCTCCTAGGTAAGTAGAGTCAGGATCTGTAATAGAAAGAAGTAATGAATCACACGGGCTATCAGTGTTTATGATTCACTTCAAGGTTTAGTATACTCTGAAGATTATGTCTATTATTATATCACAATAAAAATTGTTTACTGAATCAATTGCAGGGTACAGAGACAGAGTTTTTATTATTTTTTTTTAAGATAGCATTATTCCACAAAGATTGACCTTATCTAAATGAGGTAATTCTATACTGACAGCACAGGTTTCCAGCAAAACACCAAAAATCACTATTTGGTATGTTGTACCTACATTACATTCTGAATTCAACTACCAATTTTCACTGAAAATTTTAACCTTCTTTGTGAACTGAGTGGGGGTGTACATGCATGTCCCCTTCCATTTTCACAATTACAAAATATTTTACCACACTCTATGTGAATGTAGAGGAAAGGAAAATATTGGTCCTTCATTTGCTGCAATCTATTGCAAAAATACTATACAGTTTAAATGTATATTTTACCTTCCAGACTGGAACTAGGCTAAGTTAGTTTTGACAGTGATGTTAATGAAATTGCTTTGGAAATGAACTATACTGAATGCATAAGTACTGACCCTATGAAAAAATGTTAGTGTGTTACTTCCAGTGGACCGGTCACTGTGGTAATCTGAAGTTTCCAAGTCTAAATCCCTAGTAAGGTATTGTCGTGGTTTAAACCCAGACAGACAGCTTGTTAACCACTGCCCCCCCTTTCTTGCCCTCCCCCTACTCCTGGAGGGACGGAGAGGAGAATCAGAAAGAATGCAACTCCCACGGGTTGAGATAAGAACAGTTTAGTAACTAAGGTATAACACAAACCACTACTGCTACCACCAATAATAGTAATGATAAAGGAAATAACAAGGGAAGAGAATACAACACCTCATCACCAGGTGACCGATAACTTGCTCCCCCCAGCCCGACCAAGCACCAACCGATACCTCCTCCAACCCTGCAGTCCCCCTCGCCCTTCCGGCTCACTCCCAGTTACCTCCTGGGCATGACGTGCTGTGGTATGGAATACCTCTTTGGTCAGTTTGGGTCAGGTGTCCTGTCTCTGCTTCCTCCCGGCTTCCCTCCTCCCTGGCAGAGCATGAGGCCCACAAAGTCCTTGGCCAAACCAAAACATCATTTTTATCAGCTCTGTTCCCAGCTGAAAGTCAAAACACAGCCCTGCACCAGCTACCAAGAAAGAGAAAAATGACTGCTACTGCTAAACCCAGGACATTATCCACCCCTTATTCCATACCATTCACGTCATGCTCAGATCCCACATTTTCAATATACCATCACTCTTATCTAAGTGCACTCTCATCGTAGTGCATGGGCCAGTCCCTATAAAGCTGCTGAGTCCATCTGGTCCATGATGTCAGGCTCCATCTCTTGTAACAGTCTTTCAGAGCAGGAGAGGCTGTGTGCAGTGTTCACACTCGTGAATAACCTGGGCAATAGTGTCCATTGCTAAGTCCACCCCTCGATCATGAGTCCATCTCTATGTTGCATCTCTGCTCTGATGGCCTTAAGGGTCATGGGCCCACCAGGCTCAAAATAATTCACTGTCCTTCCATCTCCAATGCTTCCAAAGCACTGGAGGGGCCCAGTGGACTAGATACTTGCCCATACTGTCCCACATGCCCTGCCACTCATGACTCTCCAGTCTTGGAGAAAACCTCTTGGTCCTCCCATATTGTCGTCTAACCCCAGACAAGACCCAAACCTGACTCTGCTTAACTTTTGAGATCAGACAAAATGGTGGTGGGTAAAACACACTCTGTGTGTGTGCCAACATGCTGATCCCCATCACAATCAGCAGGCAGGTCCCAAGGGTACCCAAAGGCCATCCAAAACCTTCAGAACTCTCAAACGATGCTGCTGTACTTGTCACTGGGGCTGGTGTAGCTGCTGTGCTTGCCGGCTCTCCCACCACCAGCTTCTCTTTTCCTGAGTCCAGCTCTTCCTCCTCTGCCTTGCTGGGAAATGCTGCGGGGTCTCCTGCATCCTCCTGGGGCTCGGCGGGCGGCTTCCGGGGAATGCTCTCGGCCGTCGCGGGGCTGGGCTCGGCCGCGGGGCTCGGCTCCTCTGCGGGGCTCGGCTCCTCCGCCGCCCCCTCCCGCTCCTCGGCCTCCCCGACCTCCTCCACCGGCAGCCGCTCCCTGCCGGCCTCCGGCCCCGCTCCCGCTTGGTGCCCGGGGCCGCTCTCCCGGGCCGCTTCAGCAGCCGCCGGCTCCCGGGGCCGCCCCCCCTCGGCTTCCCAGAGCCTCACGCAGACGGAGGCGAGGGCGAGGGCCAGGACGGTGAGGAGCAGCCGGACGGCCAGGGACCAGTCCACGGCCACGTCCGTCCCGCCCTGCTGCTGGAGCCCGCCCGTATTACAAGTCATTGCCATAAAGTACAGTGAGACAGGAACCTTAGCCCAAGCCCCACACTTGATAAACACTAACACAGCAAATACCGGCTCTAAGTAAGTTACAACATTCTGAAGCTGTGAGATCAAGAGGAACAACTCTGAGAGCCAATAAATCAGCATTGTGACGGTCAGATCTGTCGTTATCTCAACCCCTCGTGCCCCACGTTGGGCGCCAAAAAGAACTGTCGTGGTTTAACCCCAGCCAGACAGCTTGTTACCCACTCCCCCCCCTTTCTTGCCCTCCCCCTACTCTCGGAGGGACGGAGAGGAGAATCAGAAAGAATGCAACTCCCACGGGTTGAGATAAGAACAGTTTAGTAACTAAGGTATAACACAAATCACTACTGCTACCACCAATAATAGTAATGATAAAGGAAATAACAAGGGAAGAGAATACAACACCCCATCACCAGGTGACCGATAACTTGCTCCCCCCAGCCCGACCAAGCACCAACCGATACCTCCTCCAACCCTGCAGTCCACTCCTAGCCCTTCCGGGTAACTCCCAGTTACCTCCTGGGCATGACGTGCTGTGGTATGGAATACCTCTTTGGTCAGTTTGGGTCAGGTGTCCTGTCTCTTGCTTCCTCCCGGCTTCCCTCCTCCCTGGCAGAGCATGAGGCCCACAAAGTCCTTGGCCAAACCAAAACATCATTTTTTTTCAGCTCTGTTCCCAGCTGAAAGTCAAAACACAGCACTGCACCAGCTACCAAGAAAGAGAAAAATGACTGCTACTGCTAAACCCAGGACATTATCCACCCCTTATTCCATACCATTCACGTCATGCTCAGATCCCACATTTTCAATATACCATCACTCTTATCTAAGTGCACTCTATCGTAGTGCATGGACCAGTCCCTATAAAGCTGCTGAGTCCATCTGGTCCATGATGTCAGGCTCCATCTCTTGTAACAGTCTTTCAGAGCAGGAGAGGCTGTGTGCAGTGTTCACACTTGTGAATAACCTGGGCAATAGTGTCCATTGCTAAGTCCACCCCTCGATCATGAGTCCATCTCTATGTTGCATCTCTGCTCTGATGGCCTTAAGGGTCATGGGCCCACCAGGCTCAAAATAATTCACTGTCCTTCCATCTCCAATGCTTCCAAAGCACTGGAGGGGCCCAGTGGACTAGATACTTGCCCATACTGTCCCACATGCCCTGCCACTCATGGCTGTCCAGCCTTGGAGAAAACCTCTTGGTCCTCCCATATTGTTGTCTAACCCCAGACAAGACCCAAACCTGACTCTGCTTAACTTTTGAGATCAGACAAAATGGTGGTGGGTAAAACACACTCTGTGTGTGTGCCAACATGCTGATCCCCATCACAATCAGCAGGCAGGTCCCAAGGGTACCCAAAGGCCATCCAAAACCTTCAGAACTCTCAAACGATGCTGCTGTACTTGTCACTGGGGCTGGTGTAGCTGCTGTGCTTGCCGGCTCTCCCACCACCAGCTTCTCTTTTCCTGAGTCCAGCTCTTCCTCCTCTGCCTTGCTGGGAAATGCTGCGGGGTCTCCTGCATCCTCCTGGGGCTCGGCGGGCGGCTTCCGGGGAATGCTCTCGGCCGTCGCGGGGCTGGGCTCGGCCGCGGGGCTCGGCTCCTCTGCGGGGCTCGGCTCCTCCGCCGCCTTCTCCCACTGCTCGGCAGCCGCCTCCTCCCGCTCCTCGACCGCCCCGACCTCCTCCACCGGCAGCCGCTCCCTGCCGGCCTCCGGTCCCGCTCCCGCTTGGTCCCCGGGGCCGCTCTCCCGGGCCGCTTCAGCAGCCGCCGGCTCCCGGGGCCGCCCCCCCTCGGCTTCCCAGAGCCTCACGCAGACGGAGGCGAGGGCGAGGGCCAGGACGGTGAGGAGCAGCCGGACGGCCAGGGACCAGTCCACGGCCACGTCCGTCCCGCCCTGCTGCTGGAGCCCGCCCGTATTACAAGTCATTGCCATAAAGTACAGTGAGACAGGAACCTTAGCCCAAGCCCCACACTTGATAAACACTAACACAGCAAATACCGGCTCTAAGTAAGTTACAACATTCTGAAGCTGTGAGATCAAGAGGAACAACTCTGAGAGCCAATAAATCAGCATTGTGACGGTCAGATCTGTCGTTATCTCAACCCCTCGTGCCCCACGTTGGGCGCCAAAAAAGAACTGTCGTGGTTTAACCTCAGCCAGACAGCTTGTCCACTTCCTCCCCCCTCCTTCTTGCCCTCCCCCTACTCTCGGAGGAGAATCAAAAAGAATGCAACTCCCATGGGTTGAGATAAGAACAGTTTAGTAACTAAGGTATAACACAAATCACTACTGCTACCACCAATAATAGTAATGATAAAGGAAATAACAAGGGAAGAGAATACAACACCTCATCACCAGGCGACCGATAACTCGCCCCCCCAGCCCGACCAAGCACCGACCGATACCTCCTCCAACCCTGCAGTCCCCCTCGCCCTTCCGGCTCACTCCCAGTTACCTCCTGGGCATGACGTGCTGTGGTATGGAATACCTCTTTGGTCAGTTTGGGTCAGGTGTCCTGTCTCTGCTTCCTCCCAGCTTCCCTCCTCCCTGGCAGAGCATGAGGCTCACAAAGTCCTTGGCCAAACCAAAACATCATTTTTATCAGCTCTGTTCCCAGCTGAAAGTCAAAACACAGCACTGCACCAGCTACCAAGAAAGAGAAAAATGACTGCTACTGCTGAACCCAGGACAGGTATACAGTTCTATGAGCGGTAACACGTAATCATGTAGAGTGTTTTCATGTGCTATACAGGTAAAGACCAATTGGGTAAAGGTGACATTAAAAAGTTATGCCTACATTTATAGTAGTAGTAGAGCTGACATTTGTATATTGTCCTTTGTCACAAAAGACAATAAAATGCTGATAAATACATGTGTAATATCTATGAAGTACAGCAGTCAAGTGCTGCACAAGGACACCAGATCAAATTTTCCTGTAAAAAGAATGCCCTGCCAGTTTTAAGTGGCCCCACAGAGCAGATGTACTTCTGTTTTTCTGAAGGCACTGTCAGCATATTATCCTCTTCATACCTTGTAAACTACACAGTATTTTGATCAAAGAACAATTCTGTTCTCTGAGCCTGTGGGTTGAGGGAATCTAGTTATATTGAGAGCTAATGCTTGGACTGTATAGATATTTCCTCTGGCTTGTCAGAATGGAGATTTAAAATGTTTTGCATCTGGCTGGAAGTGCTATTGTAGATGTGCTTCAGTTGTTTTTGTCATAGTGTCTTACATTCCTGGATGACAGACTGTTGAAAACACCAGCTATTTGTCTACATAAATGCTCTTTCCATTACTACCACTGGTGAGGTACTGGTACAAGTTAGAGTAGTAACAAAGATGGAAGTTGCTAAAGCCTTCAGCACAAACAAGATCAACTGACTTTTCTAGCAAACTACAGACTTGCAATTTCCTTCAGTCAGTTTTTCAAAGTGGTTTTAGTTAAGTATGCTGTGAGATTAGCAGGATTGAGGCTGTAACTATCACACTGTCACTGTCTTCATAAACACTTAGGATGAATTACAGCTCTAGACTGCCAGCATAAACACATCACAGAATTGCATGGGAGCAGATGGTTATTAACTCGGTCAGAATGTTAGGCATCTTTACCTGGTATAAATGAGTACTTTGCTTGAAATCCCTTTCCTTCCAGATCTTCATCAGAAGTAAACTTAATCCACATAAATCTCCCCGCTGATCTAATTAGTGCAGGACTTTTCAAACCACAGTAACTATTAATGCTCTTTCACGGACACCCCCTTGTCGTGGGGAAAGAGCTTGCGTGCCCTTGTGAAGTTGGGAGTTATGCTGGTGGTGGCTTATGCTTCTGGTAGGGTCTCCCATGCCAGTCAGCTCTCAAATGAAGGGTCAGACAAAGTGTGTCCATGGGCAGGATGGGCTCACTAGCCTTCAGGCAACCATCCTAGGAGAAGGACAACTCCAACTTCAAACCCGGGCAGATGGAGCTCGTGTAGCCCTGTAAGGCCATCCATCTAAGAGAAGGATACTCTAATTAAACCTACGACCTGAGGACTTTGCTGTCACCGTCCAAGCTTGCTAGGCCCTGGCAGATAAACCTCAGGTGTAAAGGGTGAGGCCAGTTCTGCGCACGCTGTTCCTCACCTAAAATAAATCCACTGCGCAGGCCCGAAGGGTTTACCCACACTTGCAAAGCCCTGTAGCGACAGGTGAGGGACGAAACGGCAGGTGATAAGGTGCACTGGAAGTCGCAGACCCAACCCTGCATGCAGGCGGTTCAGGACATTGGTCGCTCAAGTCTGACCCAGGAGATGACAGTCTTGTTTGGCAGCATCCTGAATGACCAAGCAGCCTTTTTCAAGGACAGCACTGCTTGCTCCATATGGAGAGAGGCCTAGAAAAGGTGGCCTAACCAAAGCTCATCTCCCCCTCCACCTGGTTGGCTAGCCGCGGCCAACGGGCATCTTCTATTGCGGTCAATTAAAGACAAAGAGACAAAGGCATACACCTGCCTCCAAAGGTGTGTCCAGATTGACACTCGCATGTTGGAACATCAGAACCATGCTTGATACAGTGAACAGTGGGCGTCCTGAGCGCCGTTCTGCACTAATTGCCCATGAATTGTCACGTCTTAACATCGATATCGCTGCACTCAGTGAAGTTCGCCTTCATGAGGAAGGTAGCCTCAAAGAACATGGTGCTGGCTATACACTCTACTGGTCAGGCAAACCCAAAACTGAAAGTCATTTTTCTGGAGTCGGCTTCATGATTAAAAACTCCATAGCCTCTAAACTTGAAAATTTGCCAATAGGTCATTCCGACCGTATTATCTCCTTACGTCTTCCACTACACAATAAGCAACACGTTGTTCTTTTCAGCATATATGCTCCAACTCTGCAAGCTGACCCTGCAGAAAAAGAAAAATTCTACTCCGACCTGCGTCACCTCACTCAGAAAGTTCCTATAGAAGATAAGATCATAATCCTTGGTGATTTCAACGCCCGAGTAGGAAAGAACTTTGAAGCCTGGAAAGGAGTACTAGGCAAGCACGGTGTTGGCAGCTGCAATGATAACGGTCATCTCTTACTAGAGTTCTGTGCAGAGCAACAGCTTACCATCACCAACACTATCTTCCAGCAGAAAGACAGCTGGAAGACAACCTGGATGCATCCTCGATCTAAACATTGGCACCTTATTGACTATGTTTTAGTGCGCCAGAGAAATATTTGTGATGTCTGCCAGACCAGAGTGATGCCTAGTGCAGAATGCCAAACAGACCACCGCCTTGTGCGTTGCAAACTTAAGTTCCACTTCAAGCCCAAACCTAAGAGGGGCGGCATTCCAAGGAGGAGGCTCAATGTTGATAATCTTCAAATAGCTGCAGTGAGGGACAGCTTTCAGGCTAACCTTCAAACTAGGCTTGAAGACCAACTTATAGATTCTTCTCCTGAAGCGCTTTGGCAACATATCAAAAACAGCATCCTGCAGTCCTCCGTAGAATCCATTGGGTTCTCCTCAAAGAAAAACAAAGACTGGTTTGACGATAGCAACCAGGAGGTCCAGGAATTGCTGACAAAAAAGAGATCTGCTCATCAAGCACACCTCGCTCAGCCACTCTGCCATGTAAGAAAAGCAGCCTTTCGTCTTGCATGTAGCAAACTCCAACAGAAACTTAGAGACATCCAGAACAAGTGGTGGCTCAACCTAGCAGAAAAGACTCAACTATGTGCAGATTTGGGTGACCACAGAGGATTCTATGAGGCTCTGAAGGCAGTGTATGGACCCACATTCCAGGTTCAAAGCCCCTTACTTGGTGCAGATGGCCAAACGCTTCTTACAGATAAAATCTCCATCCTGAATCGTTGGTCTGAACATTTTCAAACCCTCTTTAGTGCTAATCGTGTAGTCCAAGGTGAAGGAATCCAGCACATTCTGCAACATCCAGTGAAAAACGAATTGGATTTAGCCCCTACCATGGGAGAGACTCTTAAGGCCATACAGCAGGTGAAAACTGGCAAGGCAGCTGGGGTTGACGGAGTCCCACCTGAAATATGGAAGCATGGAGGCCAAGCACTCCACGCTAAATTTCATGAGCTAGTTGTGTGCTGTTGGGAACAAGGCAAAATACCGTCAGACTTTCGTGACGCAATCATCGTCACTCTGTATAAGAAAAAAGGTGCCAAGTCAGACTGCTCAAACTACCGTGGTATAACTCTGCTCTCCATTGCTGGTAAAATTCTTGCAAGAATACTATTGAACAGACTAGTACCTGCTATCGCAGAAGAACTTCTACCTGAAAGTCAGTGTGGTTTCAGGGCTAATAGAAGTACCACAGACATGGTATTTGTTCTCAGACAATTGCAAGAAAAGTGTAGAGAACAGAATAAGGGGTTATATGTAACTTTCGTTGACCTCACCAAAGCTTTTGACACTGTGAGCAGGAAAGGCTTGTGGCTGATCTTAGAACGATTAGGTTGTCCCCCCAAGTTCCTCAAAATGATTATTCTGTTACATGAGGATCAGCAAGGCCAAGTCAGGTATGGCGATGCACTCTCTGAGCCTTTCCCAATAACCAATGGTGTGAAACAAGGTTGCGTTCTCGCACCGACCTTATTCACAATCTTCTTTAGCATGATGCTCCAAAGGGCTACAGCAGACCTCAACGAACAAGACGGCATTTATATTCGATATCGTACCGATGGTAGCCTATTCAATCTAAGGTGACTGAAGGCCCACACTAAGACCCTAAACCATCTTGTCCGTGAACTGCTCTTTGCTGATGATGCCGCCCTTGTTGCCCACACAGAAGCAGCTCTGCAGCGTTTAACATCTTGCTTTGCGGAGGCGGCTGAGGTTTTTGGGCTGGAAGTCAGCTTGAAGAAGACAGTAGTCCTCTACCAACCTGCACCCCAAGAAGATTATCGCCGTCCCCATATTACCATCGGCGAGTCAGACCTTAAGACAGTTCAGCAGTTCAGCTATCTGGGAAGCATCATTTCCTCGGATGCCACGATCGACAAAGAGATAGACAACAGAATAGCAAAGGCATATAGAGCCTTTGGAAAACTCCATAAAGGAGTCTGGTGTAATAAACACCTGAAGAAAAGTACAAAGGTCAGTGTCTACAGAGCCATTGTATTGTCTACTCTTTTATATGGGTCTGAATCATGGGTCATCTACCGTCATCACCTGCGACTCCTGGAACGCTTTCATCAGCGCTGCCTCCGTACAATTCTAAACATCCATTGGACTGACTATGTGTCTAATGTCACTGTCCTCGAACAGGCAGGGGTCACCAGCATCGAGGCCATATTGCTGAAATTGCAGCTGCGCTGGGCAGGGCACGTCTCTAGAATGAAGGATCACCGCCTCCCCAAGATCGTGTTTTATGGTGAACTTGCCACCGGTAGCCACAAGAGAGGTGCCCCAAAGAAGAGATATAAGGACTCCCTGAAACAATACCTTAGCCTTGGCCATATTGACTACCATCAGTGGTCCACCTTGGCCTCCAATCGGGAGACTTGGAGGCACACCATACATAATGCCGCTGACTCCTTTGAGAGTTCACGAAGAACTAGTCTCGAGGAGAAAAGACAACGCAGGAAGAATCGTGTCCCACCTGTTCCACCCAAGGAGACCTTCTGCTGTGCTTTTTGTAGCCGGATTTGCCTATCCCACATTGGCCTTCTTAGTCATCAGCGCGCTTGTAGTAAGCGTGGGTAAAAGCCCTTCCCAAATCTTCGTTCGTGAAGTCAAGCCATGATGATGAACTATTAATGAGAGGGGAGAAACCAAAAGGTCTATCTCGAACCTCCAGGTCATCAAACCGACATTCAAATGAGGGTTCTATGTAATAAGTCTCATCAAAGGTCAACTCAATTCTTTGTCGTGGAGCAGCTAGACATAAAACTTTGAGCAAAAGATTAAATTAAGATCTATATAAAAAGCACATGAAGACATAGAATAATGAAGAAACAGACCTCCAAGACAGCAAGATAAAAAAGAGACTGGAAACTTCTCAAAATACATCTGGAAGTCTGCTACAAAAACTCAGATACACTATAATAAAAAATTTAAAAATTATTATAGAGGAGATCCTTTTTCATGGATTCTTTTTTTTGCTTGCTGATCTTTATTGTTGAAAATTCAGAAATAACATAAATTGAATTCAGCACATGTAACAGATACTAGCATATATGCAAAGGTATTCAAACAAGGTTTAATATTAAATTAAATTCAGTGTTCTGTGAAAACAAAGTACATAAAAAAAGGACAAAACATTGAGGGATGCAGAAAAGAATGGAAAAGAAAAAGTTATGAAGAACTACTCACTGGTATATTTCCTAAACATCAAGCCCAAATTCAGAGAATCCTTTGGCAGGAGACACCTTTTATTAGAATATTCAGAGAAGTGTAAATGCTTCATATACATTATTAATATGCAGGTGACTACTAAGTCTGAACGAGTGGCAGCCTAACATCAGGACTTGGATCAGATCCCTAAATCCCGAGTTGATGCAGCTGTGGTTACTTTTTGACCAGACTTCCACATCTGTAGTTCAGAACTGTGATTTATATTGTATGAATAGCTTAAGTGTTTCTTGTTCTTGTCATCTATTAAGCTACATGAACTTTCAGATACTAATTGGTTATCTGGAATGACAGCATTAAAGAATCACATACTGTCAGCTTCTTCTGAATGCAAAAAGGATTTACTTGTATGTCTCTACCACTTTTTTTAGAACTTACACTTTATACATGAGTTAAAAACATTTGTAGCTGTTTGCACATATTGGCAGAGGTCTGTAGGAATACTTTATCTAGAAATTGTGGAGGACCTTGGCCTCACTCAGGTAACCATAATGTTTCTGTATAAGGATTGGGAGGCTCTGTGCCCCATGGAAATTGCCTCATGCCAGGGAGATCCAGCAGTGGATATGGTATGTCCCAACACTGAAGCTGGACAGATCTGCTCCCCAGTGCCTTCACTGTCAGGGAAGATACAGAACTTCAGATGTGAATGCATAGAAGCAAAAATGAGGGTGTCTGTGAACTACTACTATACTGTACATATAAAACCTCACTGAAACATGTTACTTGAAATATTTCAGTTAATTGATATGAATCTGATCATTAAGCTGACTAACGTTTTTAGCTGACTTCAGTGGGTTTTGGATGCATTCTAATAAGAGGAGAAAAAAATTAGTGTGTCCCAAGTCTTACAGCCTTTACCCAAGATATTCTCATTGGAACGTGGTTTTATTCTAGTTAATTAAATTTTTTTGTCCTCATCACATTATTTCAGTAGTGACCTCCCCAGTGCTAACAAATCTCCATATTTTTAATACAGTGCCATAGCAGTAAGATGTGTGGTTTTTATTAATAAAGGACAGCATAAAGATTTTCTGCCTGTGGAATACACTTTGAATAATCCAGTATGGTCTCGTAAATGCTGAAGACAGTCTTCAAGCATCTTTTGCAGTTTATCATCAGCAATATCGGAAGTGATATTACGATAACAAACTACAATTTTTATCTTAGTAGTTCTGTGTCTTCATAGATTACAATAGATCTGATGCTGCTTTTTCTCTCTGTGAGGGTACGTATTATTCCGTATAGCTAATTCCCGAATGACTGCATTTTCTATTAATGTATTGTTATTACTTCAGAGAACCAATTTAGCTTCTTGTTTAACCAAATGACTGCAGAATTGATTATATTACTAGTACGGCTATACAGTATTTGACAGTATAGTAAGATGACACAGTTTTAACAGTTCGAGATTATACATTGAACAGTAAGGTTACAACACAACAAAAGAGAAATACAGCATGTACCTTCTAAGATATAGATGCACTCTTGATTTGGTGGGTACATGTTAGGGTAGTTTGGTGAAGCAAAATGCCCTCTATTACTTGTCCTTGCCCAATTGTCACACTGGGTGGAAGGAATACGATTCACACCAATATTTTGCCCACCTTAAGTGGGGAAAAAAAAAAACGGGGATCAAATAAATTTCTCCTACAAGCATGCAAGTTTGATTTTGGAAAAAAGTAAAACACTGACATAACCCATATCCTATGAAAGAAGAAAGTAATTTATTTTGGTGGAAACCCCTCTTCTATGCCCCTTGCTAGCATCTAGGTAGGAAAATCTTATGTTTAATTTAGTGATGCGGTGTACCCTAAAGAGATCACAGTTTTGGAATATCAAATATGTCCACTAATTCTTGGGAAGGGAAGAGAGGGACTAAATTTTTTTTTAGCCAAGTCAGTTTAGACTTTTTGATGCTTCTTTCTAAGTCAAACGGTCACAGTAGCTGCCAATATAGCAGCATTATTTTATGGCTTATGTCTTCTCCACTCCTATGCAAATATAATCTAAAATACTTGTTAGCTTTTACTATTTTTGCCCTGATTCCGGATTATACTGAAGTATGTGACCCCTAGCCTAAATATATATCTACTTTTTTTTTTAAATACAGAATGTTTAGAACAAATTATAATTTGCAAAATACACTAAATACAACAATGGTAGCTAATAAAATCACTAGCAATAGGTAGATTGCACTGGTAGCAAAGGGTCTCATTTAAGATGAGCTACAGGTTGGGCAGAGAAGAGATTCAGAGCAGCCCTGTGGAGAAGGACTTGGGGGTGTTGGTCGATGAGAAAATGAACATGAGCCAGCAGTGTGTGCTTGCAGCCCAGAAAGCCAACTGTATCTGGGGCTTCATCAAAAGAAGCATGACCACGTCGAAGGAGGTGATCCTGCACCTCTACACTACTCTTGTGAGACCTCACTTGGAGTACTGTGTACAGTTATGGTATCCTCAGCATAAAAAGGACATGGAGCTGTTGGAACAAGTCCAGAGGAGGGCCACAAGGATGATCAGGGGACTGGAGCACCTCCTGTATGAAGACAGGCTGATAAAGTTGGGGCCGGTCAGCCTGGAGAAAAGAAGGCTGCATGGAGACCTCATAGCAGCCTTCCAGTATCTGAAGGGGGCCTATAGGGATGCTGGGGATGGACTCTTCATTATGGACTGTAGTGATAGGACAAGGGGTAATGGGTTCAGACTTTAACAGGGGAAGTTCAGGTTAGATATAAGGAAGAAATTCTTTACTATGAGGGTAGTGAGACACTGGAATGGGTTGCCGAAGTAAGTTGTGAAGGCTCTATCCCTGTCAGTGTTCAAGGCCAGGTTGGATGGAGTCTTGGGTGACATTGTTTAGTGTGAGGTGTTACTGTCACCTAGCAGGTGGGTTGGAACTAGATGATCTTAAGGTCCTTTCCAACCGTAACTATTCTATGATTCTGAGATCATTCTGGATGCACAGGGAAATATGATCCTTGACTGAGATTATGCACTTTACTAAACTAATGCACCATGCTGGATTATTCACAGGAGCTTTGTTAGTTCAGATTTCCTTATCCAAAGAGAAAGGAGTTGGGAATAGTATGATCTCTGACATTCTTCTCAAGTACCTTTGTACCTTCTTGTTATCAGCAGAACTGGAGAGAGTAAGACAGGATACGTGGTTTCTGCAGATTTGTCCAGTCTCACAGGGTGCTCTCATAATGTTATTTATATTTACACAGTTTTAATTGGCTGCCTCCAGTAAATTATATCACCTTCCACCAGTTTCGTGGCAGCTTTTAGATTTATGTGGGTGAAAATTTAGTCTCTCCTGCAGAAACTGTTAAAGGAAATTCTGTAGGTGTCAGTTCTAGGAATTATCTCCTAAGTGTGTGTTAATCCCGCATATAAGAAAATAAATTTTGTGAAACTGATGCCTTCCCCACTCAGCAAGCTTCAAAAATGGTTGTGGGTGGACTATTTGAAAAGCTTGTCATACACAGAAAACATGAATTTCTCTGGTGTTTAATTTCCCACTTCTACAGTCTAAACCCATAGAATTTTAGCTGGGTAAGCAAACTTCCATATTCTTTGTGACTGGATGGCTTTGTTCACTTGGAAAAAAATGTAGTAAATAGAGGGAAATGGAAAAAACTAGAATTCACATTGGTAATTCAAGAGCTATTAATATCTGAACACAAATACTTTCACTTATATTGCTTAATTAAAAATGAGACAACTATTACATTTTTTTGAAAGAAAATCATCAAACCAAAATTGTACCTTGTGTCTTCTGTGCAATGGCAATCCCTTCCACTACAAAGGTTGTTACTAGCAACACTGATGAGAGAAATTGGACAGGAAAAACATCAGTAATCAAAATTATAGACTATTTTCTGCAGTCCTGAATCATGCAAATCCTATAAATCATTAACCACAACAACTCGAAACATACCAAAATACATAATGCATTTATGTGCTTTCTTAAAATTTCACCTTTAGGAAACCAGTACAGTCTAAGTGCAGTGTTGATTCTTCCAGGTTCCTTAAGAAAGCATATATGAGAATAGCAATTTTTATTGTTTGAGGGAGCTTCAAGGATATCTTCTAGAGCATCTGCTAATCATAGAATCATAGAATAGTTAGGGTTGGAAAGGACCTTAAGATCATCAAGTTCCAACCCCCCTGACATGGGCAGGGACACCTTGCTCTAAACCATATCACCCAAGGCCTCGTCCAACCTGGCCTTGAACACTGACAGGGATAGAGCATTCACAACCTCCCTGGGCAACCTATTCCAGTGCCTCACCACCCTAACAGGAAAGAATTTCCTCCTTATATCCAATCTAAACTTCCCCTGTTTAAGTTTTAACCCATTACCCCTTGTCTTATCACTACAGTCCCTAATGAAGAGTCCATCCCCAGCATCCCTACAGGCCCCCTTCAGATACTGGAAGGCTGCTATGAGGTCTCCACGCAGCCTTCTCTTCTCCAGGCTGAACAGCCGCAACTTTCTCAGCCTGTCTTCATATGGGAGGTGCTCCAGTCCCCTGATCATTCTCGTGGTTCTCCTCTGGACTTGTTCCAACAGATCCCTTGAGCCCTTCAGACAGTTCCAGAGTAAGTGTGCACTCGGTGACTGTGAACTACGGTGATTTCAACTAAACTCATCTAGATGCAATGTTGGCATACGATACATTGCCTTGGGGAAAGAGGAAAGGAAACAAAGTCTGCCCTCAAAAGTGTCCCTCTAGCATTTGCAGTTTATTATATGGGTTTTTGATGCCCTTTTTTCTCTCTCCCCATATTAAAACAGGCTGTATACCATTATAAGACTTTCATCCCTTGTACGTTGAGTTCAGAAACTGTGAATGTTCTAAAATACGATATGGGTCTTTCTTGCAAACAACTGCTATGTTCCTAGAAGCTCATTTGATTTTTTAGGTATGGATTATGAGGTTGTAGGTTATGACTTAGGTATCTTTGCAATAATTCTGCATTTTTAATATACTGAAAAAAATACTTCTTAACAGTCTGTCCTGGGTTCAGCTGTAACAGTTATTTTTCTCCTTCTCAGTAGTTGGTGCAGTGCTGTGTTTTCGACTTCAGCCTGAGAACAATGCTGATAACACACCAATGTTTTAGTTGTTGCTAAGTAATGCTTACCCCCATCAAGGACTTCTCAGTCTCTCATGCTCTGCCAGTGAGGAGGGGCACAAGAATCCGGGAGGAAGCAGAAACAGGACACCTAACCCAAAGTAGCCAAAGGGATATTCCATAACACAGCACGTCATGCCCCGTATATAACATGGGGGACTCACCCAGAAGGCCCAGATTGCTGCTCGGGTCGGGCTGGGTATCACTCGGCAGGTAGTGAGCAATTGTATTGTGAACCACTTGTGTTAATTATTTTTCCCTTTCCCCTTTAAGTTTTATATTTTCTCCCGTTGTTATTTCCCTTATCATTATCGTTATTAGTGGTGGTAGTAGTAGTTTTGTATTATACCTTAGTTACTGGACTGTTCTTATCTCAACCCATGGGATTTAGATTCTTCAGATTGTCCTCCCCATGCCACTGGGAGCAGAGGGGGGAAGAAGGGGGGGAGTGAGCAAGTGATTGCATGGTTCTGACTTACCAGCTGGGCTTAAACCCAAATATAAATTATCAATTGTTAATCGTTGCTGACTCATCCTAGATTGAAAATTCATCCTTCAGAAGAAAGTATCTAGTACCCATTACTGGTCTTCAAGTTATGGATAATCACTAGTCTTTAAAGCATATAAAATAAACAAATTTCCCATCTTTATTAACATTTGATTGACATTAGCTTTCAGGTATTTTTATTTAGCATTTCTTCTATAGAAGCCACTATTTCAAAATGATTTGCAGTTCATTTTTGCATCTTCTGTGTTTAAACTATGCACTCAGATGATCAGAGTTTAAGCGCATGAACTTGTAATGCATTTGTACTCCTGAGATTGCTTGTCCCTAACAATCTTGATGGTGGTTATAAAGTTGTCTATGTATTTTCTTTGCTTTTTTTCTATACTGGTTTTGGAACAACAGTTCAAAGTTGGCTTTTATCATTAAAGTAAATGCAGCTTCCACAATTTTATGTAAAGCACGTGTCACTATGTTCTTAAAGATTTGCTGTGCCCACCCTCTGTTTTGCAAAGACATTTCAATGTCTATACAACTTGTTGTGATAGCTCTTAAAATGCAAAATGGGTTTTGTCTTTTTCTGTCAAAGCAAACACACACAGAAATGTAAGTAAAATAAGTATTTTGATGACTAACAATACTAATACAGATAGTCACTTTCAAGTGAAAAATCTGGGGGTTTGGTATGGACACAGTGTTCTCACAGGAGAATGGATAATTGGTACATAAACTCTGAATAATCCTCAAAGATACAGCAAGGCCTTGAGAGGCCAGAGGAAGCTGAAGCAAGCAAGATGAGAAGAAGCTGTAATTCACTGAGTTATGAGAACTGTGGGCTGTTGGCAAGCTTTCAAGGTCAAGTTCTCACACCTGTGCTTAACCAATTATGTGTTAGTTGCTAAGGGTCTTCAAGACATGCATCCAATCACAAGATGCCAAATCACTGTAAGTGCCTGTAAGAAATGGTATATAAGGAGTTAAAAGCTTTCTAATAAATTGGCAATCGCTGATCACATTGATCGTTCCTGTGTTGTTGTCCGTGACTCCCATGTCAACAAATGGCGCCTGAACAGGGACCCTCAGATCGGTAACTTGCGGCATGCAAGTTTGAAGGTCCGATCAAAGAAGAGGGGGTGGAGAGCCAGCCGAAAGTCAGCGCTGCCCTGGCGCTGTGAAGTCAGACGTCTGCAAACTGTGGGACCTCGCCCTGAACAGGTGAGTGGCCAGGGAGGAGATGGGGCACACAAAAGAAACCTCTGAACCCTTTGCCCCACCCTCCTACAATCCAGTAGTAAAGGAAGGGGAGTGGGAGGCGGGTGTTGGGCATGGAGTAGGGGATTATGGTAATAACCCTGCTAAATGTTGGCGTGGGATGATCAAAGATGCAATTGTTATGGGGGAATTTTCAGCTATGGGTCCCTCTTTATTCCTGGTGTTTAACTCTCCACAGGGGGGAAAGGAGTGGGAGGCATTGGATTTAAAGGTAGTAAAGGCAGCCCGTCAACTGGTAACATCCTATGGGTTAAAATCATCGTACACTCAGGCGATTATCACAGATATTCTTTCTGCATATATTTTAGCATTATATGATATCCGTATGATAGCTCAATCACTGCTTACTTCCCACTTTCAGATATGGTTTAAAGTGGGCACAGCAGAGGAAAAGGCTTGGTACATGGCTACTGCCTTCACCACTGCTGTTAAACCCCTTCTACAATAAAATCAGGGTGATCGTGAGGGTAATAAAGGTATGAGATGCTATAATTTTGGACGGATGGGACATTTTAAAAAACAGTGTACTGTAAAGAAAATCAGTTCAGCAACCCGCCCCCCTCAGTGTGGTTTTACTGTTTTTGCAGATAAATGTATTAAACGTGACAAATTTGCACACAAGACAATTGAATGTCATTGGTTTGCTGTGGAGAGTTTTATTGACACATGGCTTGGAGAGTGGGGGCATGAAGAGCACATAGGACTTGTGGGCCAGTAACAAGAGCAAGGTGTAAGCAATAGCCAGGCAACCAATCATAGGCAAGGTCGTTCTGCCCTTGTGCTAGCTTGGAAAGTCCCTAATTGCAATAACAGGGTGTAAAAAGAGGCTCTAATTTGCTGAAGTTAATTGCAAAAGGGGCGGCGCTGACAGTTAGCAATTAACCAATAATGAGCTCAGGTTTTGCAATATGTATGAGCTCATTATAGATGCTATATAACCTGTAACCGAGCATTCAAGAGGAGAGACTAGTTGCATTATAGGATGGACTTGTCTCCCGTCGTTTTTCCACAGTTTGCAACCTGGCTTGCCTAGCCCTTCAATGATACCTCAGGGTTGGGATTTAATAATTGATTTAAAAGACATTTTTCACAATTCCTCTATACCCAACCAATTGTGAAAAATTTGCTTTCTCTGTCCCAGCAATTAACAAAGGGGAGCCTGCTAAGAGATAGGAATGGGTTGTTTCACCTCAAGGTATGAAAAATTGTAGTTATTTGTCAACTGTATGTTGCCTGGGCATTGCAACCGATATGACAAAAACTGCAAAAATGTGTTATCTATCACTATATGGATGATATACTAATTGCAGGCAAAGATTTAGACAAGGACCATCTGCTCTATCTGCTACAATCAGAATTAGGGGAAGCAGGACTGGTAATTGCACCAGACAAGGTGCAGCGTGAAGCCCCTTGGAAATATCTGGGGCGGATCATTCCCGGAACTGAAATTAAGCCTCAAAAATTTAAAATTACCACACAGATAAAAACCTTGTCTGACTGGCATAAATTGATGGGAGGTATCCAATGGGTCCGCCCTTTGTGTGGAATCACAGATGATGATCTGACTGATCTCATGCCCCTTTTAAAGGGTAAGTCAAAGGCAGAAAAAAGAAAAAAAGAAAAGAGTTGTATCAAACGCTCAGTATGAGGCCTTAGATCACATTATGACAAAAATCACTACCTCATATGCTTCTCAATAAAATCCAGATTTACAGGTTATTCTGTTTATTGTCAACAGTGAGTATTATCCATTTAGTCTACCAGCACAGTGGGATCTTCAAAAGACTGATCCTTTATGCATTTTAGAATGGATTTTCCTATGTAAAACTGTAACTACTCGGTTAGAAGTATTTGCTCTTTTGATTGTACGAGGTCGTTCACGTTGTCAGGAAATTATGGGCTGTGATCCATCACAAATTTGTTTTCCATTTACTAGGGTATGGTTAGACTGGGCACAACAATCTAGGTCTGCTTTTCAGTTTGCTCTGATAGGTTTTGTTGATCCTCTTAATATACATTTTCCACCTAATAAGATGTTTACAATGCTAAAGAATAATCAGTTTGAAGATGTTACCTTTTATCCTAGTAAACCTGTTGTAGGATTAACTGTCTTTACAGATGCAAGCAAAATCAATCACACAGCCGGATATGTTTGACAAACAGATGATGGTTGGAAAGAGCAGAAGATATTTGGTCATTTTTCCAATTCAGTACAAACACTAGAGCTAAGTGCTGTTATTGCAGTATTTCAGTAATGTCCTGACACCCCCCTTGTCAGTGATTGAATGAATTGAAATTTGAGCTTAGGACATCTGTTTTATGGATGTTTTCAGTCCTTCTTAAAGTGAAGGGAGCAACCTTTTTTACGTTAAATTAAAAAAAAAAAAAAAAACAACAAAAAGAAAACACAAAAAAACCCCACAAAACAAACAAAACACGAAAAACACCACCACCCCCACCCCCCCCCCCAGCCTCCGCCGATTGCCACCGCAGCTGTGAAGACTGAGGACAGAGATGAAGATGATCCTTTTGACTCAGTCCCTATTGACCCCAAGAAGGAGCCTGTGCACGTCCATCAGACTGCTGTTGCTACTCCTGAGGTTTTGATGCCTGATAATTCTGATGCTGACTTGAATGGTCCTTTTCACCTGGAGCCTATTCATCTGGAAAAGGAGCCTGATTTATATCCCTCAGATCCTTATGTTAAATGCACAGCTGTAAAGGGAGAAGTGAGACCAGTGGGGGATGCAGACGTACTGTGTGCTTTCCTGGTGGTGTATGTTCTGCGTCAAGACCCGCAGTGGGAAGGTCTCTCGTATGCTCTTATCAAGGGTATCGGGCAGACTGTGATGGACCGTGGACTTGGGAACCCTATACAACTCACTTAATACAGTCTCTCTGTGATATTCATGTACTAGAAGTTGGTAAATATAAGTATGTCCAGGTTTCTATCAACCTTTGGAGACCTTTATAGATATTGCCAGCCGCTTCTTCCAACATAGGCTGGCCACCTGTGTCAGAATGAGTGTGCATTTTGGTCAGTATAAAAGCCCAAGGCTCATGCAATGTGGGGGAGGCAGAGCCTCAGCCGGGACGACCGCTAAGGTTTAGCCTGCCACCTCGCACAGTGATGATGCTTCTCGGAGCTGGTTTCTTGTTTGTCTCCACAGGGTCCTTGTGCCATGTTCTGTATGTGGGATTGTGTAGTGGGAGTAATGTATGTCTGGATTTTGTGCTTCAAATATTGTAGTTGTATGGAGTGTGCTTCTGGGATCCCGTACGTGTGTGTGTGCATGTGTTGAGGGCAGACGGTGTTCTGTGTATTTTTTGTTGTCGACTTCATGTAAACGTTTTTACCGGGTAGCAGTTTAACATTTCAGGCAAGAAAGGGTTAATGCAAAAGTGCGGTTGCTGGAAGGTATTTATGGTTGATGCTGAAGCAGGCAGGCAGCTGTAGCTGCTGCTGAGCAGGCAGGCTTTTGTAGCTGCTGCTGAGCATGCCGGCATTTATAGCCATGCAAAGCAGGGTGAGCGACTTTGAGGAGGTGGTATATTCATATATTATGTATATTTGTGTCCTCCTGCCTACAGGTCCATGGCGACTGCCTGCAAAGTTTGTCAAGCCTTGCCATGAGCTGGACAGATGAATGGAGGAACCTGATGCTTCTGCTACAGGAGCTGACCGTGAATACCCCAAGCAGAATGAGACAAAGGAAGAGAAAAACTAATGATTGCAAAGCATCACTTGGGGCCAACTGAAAAGTAACAGCTTGAATATGTGTGCTTGTAAAGTAGCTATTATTAGATGCTGCGATTTTGTGTATAAAACCACATGTTTTTACCAGCCAGTTGCTAATAAGATACTACACCTTGTATTGTATAGTTTTGTCACTTCTAGAAGAGATATTAGAGTATGGAAATTTGCAGTAGCTGCTAGAAAATGCTAAGGCAAAAGCTAGAAAGATTCTAATACAATGGCAGTGGTATAAAGCAGGTAATGGAACAAATTAAGAGGGTGGGAGAACTCCACTGCTAAGAAATTTCTTCGGCTAGTTCCTCGCTGCCATCAGCATCTTCAACATGCTGCTGCACGCTGTAATAGTTACTCTGCTAATGTAAATTTGTGTGTGCCTTGCCATAATAACGACTTGTTACTGGATGAAGCAGGTGAAACTCTGCATTGACAACAAGGAGCAAGGACTGAGGCTGACCACATGCCTGCTACCACAATCAAGGGCAAGACTGGGTTGGCCGCTGTGTTTGCCACTAAGATGAACTTTTAGCTCTGCTGCTGGCTGCAACCCAGCAGGCGTGGAGCGGTGGGGACACATGCCATGCCAGACCTTGATGTGAAGGATTGCCTCCCCTCTTATCAGAGAGCCATGCAGGAGAAAAAGGGACAGGCCCAGCAGCCTGTAGTTGGCATATGTTGAGGATATGATGTAGCCCAAATCCCCTGCTCAAGAAGTGTCATCCAAAAGACATATAAAACAAAAAGGGGGAGATGTGGAGATAGTGTTCTCACAGTAGAATGGATAATTGGTACCTAATCTCTGAATATTCCTGAAAGATACAGCAAGGCTGTGAGAGGCCCGAGGAAGCTTAAGCAAGCAAGATAAGAAGAAGCTGGAATTCACTGAGTTATGAGAACTGTGGGCTGTTGGCAAGCTTTTGAGGTCAAGTTCTCACACCTGTGCTTAACCAATTATGTGTTAGTCGCTAAGGGTCTTCAAGACATGCATCCAATCATAATATGCCAAATCACTGTAAGTACCTGTAAGAAATGGTATATAAGAAGTTAAAGCTTTGTAATAAATTGGCAATCGCTGATCACATTGATCTTCTCTGCGTTGTCTGTGACTCCTGCGTCAACAGTTTGTTGATTTGCTTTGGGTTTTTCTAGTAGAGCTATCTACTATGGCTAACACTGTTACAATATACCTTTTATTTCTTTTTCCCCAAGAGTACAAGATTGTGCTCTCCTTACAGATAGAGACAATGTGAGATGTTCAGTTACACTAACCAGTGATTTCCCTTCTTAAAATGATGTGGATACAGGAACAAAACTCCTAAAAGGAATTCAGAAAATCTGACGGGCTTTCACTAAAGCCTGTGCCATTTCTATAAATAGTTCAGAGTACGTGTGTGTAAGTACAAAGGAATAGTGCATGTTTCCTGCAGAACAGCATGGATATGCAGACAATTACAGAAGATAAATGAGCTGAATATTTGTCTTACTGTCTTCCTTTTGTCACGTTATATGGATGAGTGGATATAGTAAGTATGGGCCATCACCTCTGTTCCCTGCCCGTTTCATCCCCTTCATTTTTAATCTCTTCCATCTCTTGCCTTTCCCTGGCAATTCCTATACTTCTCATGCTCTCAACAACCCTTAAGATGTATTCAAGGCAGGTAGCAAATGTTTAAGGGCCTTCCTTTGCTATTAGTTTTATCCCAAATGATAGCATGATAAAGAAAAGTGGTGTCTGACTAATACTCTGTATGTGTGCTGTCCTTATCTCTGTGACACTGGTAGCAAAAAGGTGGAGAGAACCTTATCTGTTCTTCCCAAGAGCACTGGGCAGGGAGCCTGAGGGTAGTATTGACTTAAAATGTGTGTATTTACATGACACAGTATAGTATAGGACAGCAGACAGGAGGTTTCTGGCTGAAAACGAGGCCTATCAATTTTCAGGATGAAAGGAAAAGAAAGAAGGGAGAAAAATCAGTCAGGATACTTTTAGACTGGTTCCACTAACCCATTTTTCTGTGTGTTTTAAAAACAACAAAGCAATCGCTCGGTGTCCTAAATCCATACCACTTCTTGGAAAAATGTTTTTGATTCTTAAAGGCTAATTTGGACTACACAAGTCGGTAAGAAGGAAGGAAGATGTCTGGGAAGAGAAAGATACTGTAGCATAGTGCAGTGGAGAGATAGTGCTGAACCACTGTCCTGGTACTTCATGTGAGGACACAGACAGAATTAGAACAGGCACAAGATACCAAACTACTTTCACCAAAAGTCTTGTAGCACTTTGAGAAGGATGAATCTTGTTATTTCTGATGAACTGAAATTCAAACAGTTATAATGCTCCTTCATTTTTCCTCTTTTAAAGTCAATTGCATATCACTGTGACAAGACTCTTCTTCAGTGTGGATGAAAAGTAACTCTAGACTTATCTCCATGCTCTACTATTGTACCGGAAGCAGAAGTTGTATCTAAAAATGCCACTTGCATGTGGCTTGCTAATGTGAGCAACAGCACAAAGTGCAAGATTGCATGACTGCAATGAATATCAAAGGGATAGAAGGGTGAGTTCAATTGTTTCATTTTTAATGGAGTGTGTTGAGAGTTCTACTAAAATGTGAGAGGCTGACCTTATAAACTCAGAGATATGTAGTTGGTAAGTACAATAGAGGTTAGTGCTTCTGCACCTTATATTGAGTTTCTGCTTCATGTATTGTATGTATACTGTAGAAGAGGCTGTCATTAAGCCAACAGCAGCACAGCCACTGAGGAAGAAAGATTGAGAGGGGCTTCTTTTATTCATGAATCTGGTATTTGATACAGACAGATCTGTGAATTACGGTACATACTTTTGTCCCACTATTTAAAGCTCTGATAGTTTTACCTGTGTGAAGATTAACTAGAAATACATAGCCTGCAGACAGCTGTATAAATTTTTAAGAGTTAAGACAGTGACCATACATTGCAAATTCTTATTAATATTCTATTGTTGAAATAGACTTATGGAATAATATAAAATAATCCCCTGAAGTGGTGTAATAAACTATGCATTGTTTGCAGGAGTCAAGATTTTCTTTGCTGGCATTTCTTACAAATCTCTAAAATGAATCTAAGCTGGGGAAAAAAAAAAAGAAGGTAATTTATGTATTGAAGCATATATAGAGAGATTCACAAATGAGTGGCTCCTATTTCATATAGCTAGTTTTATAGTAAACAGGTACTCAACCCAACACTGAAAAATGTGTGCTGCTTAAGAAAAACAAGTGCTTTAGGGTGCATATGCTTGAACTTCCTAGCAAGATGCATTCTTCAGATTTCATGGGATACAGTACTGCTCTCAGCTCCCTATGGTATGTCTTTCCTCTGCTTTTTCTGCATGCTCTAGGAATCTTCACATATAGAGAAAACAGACTAGATTTGCTGTGTAGGTCAGAACAGTGTCTGTTTTCAGTGATGACAATGGGGGACCTGTGCATGCAGGGCAAGCTGAATATCAAATTGGGGAGTGTCATGCACAACTGAGAAACAGAGGGGAAAATTCCACCAATTTTTTAAATAAAGACTTAATAGAGTATTACACATTCTTAGTATAGTGGTAGCCATAATCCTAGGGATAAAGATGACAGACATTGCTTAAAGCTGGATTCACTGTTTTATCTCTGTGCTGTACTCCCTGAATTAGGCAGCACCTTGTATACATATAGTCCAAATAGACAGTAATTGGCAACACACAAGTCATGTATGTTGGAAAATCTTGACATGATGCCTACTCCTTTCTGGCAGATACAGCCTAGAGCAACAAATGCTTGATCTTAATTATATACTGTGTTTTGCCTTATGAGAACAAATCCTTTTCTGTGTGCTATTCTTAAACCTAGCTCCTAATTTGCTCTGTGTGCTAAAATTAATATTACATTCAGTAATTGCTAATCACAGTATCCCAGCTTTTACATCCAAGAGTTTGTGCACTTTCTGCTCTAATTGCAGATGTCTGTCAGCACTCTTCACTATTCCTGCAGTGAATTATACTGTGAATTTCTGACAGGTTCATAAATGATGAATAGCTTATGAAGTCATTCTGGGGGTAATTTTTCTGTCTAATCTTTCTCCATAATTTAACTTCAGGCAAGGTGGAGAAAATCTTAGCTTTTTCATTAGATAGGGATACACAATTCAATAGCTCCTTTAGCTTCAGTCTGGTGTTACTCTGTAGTGCAACTGCAACTATATGCCTGATTTATATGCTGAATTTTTCTATTACCATCGATGTAAATATAACATAGTAATATTTTTAATTTATGCTACTCTGGGAGCATTATATTTGGGGTATTAAGTTTGTATATGTATTAAAAGGAAGGCATAACGCATACTACCAGATACTTTCCTTCTACAGTTACTTGAGTTACTTCTATGTAACTGCTTAGTGGTGCAAACTGTTTGGTGCAGCAGAAAAGGTTGCAAGTAGATCCTGTTTTGAAGTAAAAAATGAAATTCTGACTTACACTTGATACTGCCTTCATTAGGGCCACTGTAGCCTCTACAGCCAGTACTTTGTTTTTGGTTTCAGTGGACAAATCATGAAATCATTAACAAATTTATAAATTATCCTTTTTCTCTGCTTGCTTTCAGCTTTCTGAGACATTGGTACACCTTCTGATTTGGGAAATAGGAGGCCAGGATTCCTAGCTTTTAAGTGGAACAGAGCATTACTTCCTAACACTACTTGTTTGTGAGAAATTAATTAGTTGTTATAATCATGCCAAAATGTAAATGAAGGGTCTGAGCAGAACGACAGGAAGTTAATCATAGTAGTCTGCATTCTTGCAACCTGCCAGAGTTGGAAATAATTCTGTAGCTCATCGAAAGGCTGTGAACGTCAACTTTCCAAAAGTAGAAGTGATTTGTTCTAGCCCTGGCTGCTTGTTGAATTATCAGGACAGAAACTACAGAATTGTCATTTTGGCTTTTTAAGTTAATCCAATATAATAACTGAAATGGTCAAAAACTAATGCACAGTTAGGATTTAACATAGGGTTTCTAGTTTCTTTTTCTTAACCAAATAGAAGCATATGGAAATGAAAGAGGGGGCATATTTGAAGAATGGGAACAAACTCTTAGCAATCACATTTGGGGGAATAGCAGATATGAGGAAATTACAGATAGCTATATTTACTTCCAAAGCATAACAGGAACATGGATTTATTAAGAAACCAGCTGGTTTTCTCCCTTATGAAGTAGAAGGTTATAATGCTTTACTGCTGTGGAGCAGTTGCATTTTGCAAGATGTGTTAGGATTAAAGAATGATTCCAGTGTGTTTAAAATCTCATTTAGAACTGAAGATGGCAGGAAGAGGCTTTGTCTTTGTCCTGGGTTCAGCAGTAGCAGTCATTTTTCTCCTTCTTAGTGGCTGGTGCAGCGCTGTGGTTTTGACTTTCGGCCTGGGAACAGCTCTGATAACACCGATGTTTTTAGTTACCGCTCAAATGTTTAGACTTACCAAGGACTTTGTGAGTCTCATGCTCTGCCAAGGAGGAGGGGAAGCTGGGAGGAAGCAGAGACAGGACACCTGACCCAAACTGACCAAAGAAGTATTCCATACCACGGCACATCACGCGCAGGATGTAACTGAGAGTTACCCAGAAGGGGTAGTTCACTGCAGGGTTGTTATTTCCTTTATCATTATTATTATTGGTGGTAGCAGTAGTGATTTGTGTTATACCTTAGTTACTAAACTGTTCTTATCTCAACCCGTGGGAGTTGCATTCTTTCTGATTCTCCTCCCCATCCCTCCAGGAGCGGGGGGGGGGGGAGAGGGAAACTGTGTGGCTGATTTATGGCTGACTGGGTTTAAATCACGACAGTCTTTCAACAACCAAAACGCAGTGAGCACCTTGACCTCTGATGGGTTACATCCACTGCCAAGGAAGTAGGTAGGCCTTGTCTGGGCTCCACCACAGCAAAATCTGTAGCTACTGCAGGCTCATAGCTGTCCTGGCCCACCACTGCTGCCAGGCAGCACAGCTGGCTGCAAGAACTGCATGGGAGCACACCCTCACTGCAAGGTAATAGGATTCAGTAGGAGACTTTTACAAGCTTTGCTGAACAATTTGGACAGAGGCAATAAGAATTATATTAAGATGCTTATTTAAATCAGCCCTTATTCTTGATAGTTGAGGAAGAACAGAGTAGTTCTGAACAAGCATTACAGAAGAAATCTGAATTACCACAAAATGAGTATGATGGGCTGTCTTCTGCCCTGAGATACAGCTAAAAAATACAACCTCTGTGAATGACAGAAATGTATATATGCATTCCATGTTAAGAACAGGAGATTAAACTGTTTCTAAGCATTATTAAAAGGTATGCAACTTTTCACAATATACTGAGCTTCATGACACTTCATGTGTGGTTTAGCAGAACTCTCCCAGTTCTGCACACAAAGCTTTGTATGGAGAAAACAAAACTACTGCCACTGTAAGTAGAGTTTCCATGCAGAACCTGAGATGCAACTTGTAAAATACAGAGGCTTGCTTTGAAAGTGATTCCCAACAGCTTCATTTGGGGATTAAATCTCTGTATGTATTAATAGGAATATTTTTTCTTTCTGATTAGATGTAATAATTGGACTATAGGAAGACCTCTAATGAAGAAGAGATAAAAGGGAGTGTGTGATGCTAAGTAATGATAGGTTGTTTCTGTAGTCATGGCAAGTGATACATTTAGAACGCTAACAGCTTCTTGACTAATGGCTTTGTGCAATTTATAGATTATGAATAATAAAAAACTTCCTGTAGAGGGACTTTGTACCTGGACTTGTGTGATTATAAAAGATTAGCATGAGGTCTGCTCAGGAAGAAACCTGGACAGTCAAATATGCAGCAAATGCATATTTCTGAAATGCAATTAAATCTGCAGATGTAGAAAATAATTAAGAAGTAGATATGCAAGTTGTAATTTATGGGTATTTTACAGTGGTTTAAATGCCTTTTCTCCCCATGTAAGCTTTATGTTCCTGTTATCTAAACTCAGGGGATGGTTAATACCTGCATAGACATTTATTAAGAGCAAGTATCATCTGTCAGTTATTGTTTCAATAACAGAAAAATATTTATTTAAACCCTCAAGACATCTGGCCTTCAGGCCAGAAACATGAGATTCTATGGGCTGTGGAAACATTCTGAGTTTAAAACTGACTTCTGCACAAGTTTTATATGTGGGGAGGACATCAATGCATACCAGAAACATTTATCCTGCCTACAATAATGCCTTGGCTTCAGTAATGCAAGCAGACACTCCAGAATTTTCTAACAAAATAATTTAATGATTTATTATTTCTTTTTTAATCCCTGATGGTTCAAGTCTGCTATTGCTGAAAAAGCCTTCCAGTATCTGAAGGCGGCCTACAAGGATGCTGGAGACATCACAGACTGTATCAATAGGACAAGAGGTAATGGGTTCAAACTTAAACAGGGGTTCAGGTTAGATATAAGGAAGAAGCTCTTTACTGTGAGGGTAGTGAGGCACTGGAAGAGGTTGCCCAAGGAAATGGTAAATGCTCTATCCCTGTCAGTGTTCAAGGCCAGGCTGGACAAAGACTTGACCAACATGGTGTAGTGGGAGGCATCCCTGCCCACGACAGTGGGGTTGGAACTAGATGATCTTAAGGTCCTTTCCAACCCAAACCATTCTGTGATTCTATAAGATACTGAATGCTAGAAAATAATCTTGAGGCACACGGTTAACTGCCATATCTAGCTTTACTTCCTAAGAGAAAACCTTTGCCCATTGTCGAGCTATTCAAATGATAGGGGTATCAAAGACAAAGAAATGCTGGGATGAGGAACCTTCCTCACTTGTTTACCTTTGAGCCTAAAGAAGTTAGAAACAATATTTAAAAGCCCCGGGAGGAAGAGAAGCACAGGTAAATACGGATCAGGAAGCCGCTTGTCACTCAGGTGACTCATTTTATTAAAACCTTGCTGAAAAAAAAAAGATCCTGCTCCCGATCACAGTACGATAATCCGATCGCTATCAGACAGCTTGTTAGGAGAGTCCCGAAAGCACAAAGAGGGTTTTTACTGCGAAAAGGCTGGAGCTCTCGGGAACAGACCGGGCACTTACGCTGCCGCCGTGACCCGCGGCGCTGCAGGCGAGGACCCCCCCCACCCGAGGGGGTCGAGGTTCTCCCGCCGCCCACCGGGGGCAGCCCGGGCTGGCCGCGGGTTCCCAGTCCCCAGCCGGGCTCCCAGCAGCACCCGCCCTGAGGCCCCGCGGCGCCGGCTTTCGCGCGGAGCGGAGCAGGGCCCGGCAGGGAAGAACAGCCCCGGCAGCAGCGGGGAGGCCGTGCCCTCCGCAGCCCCATGCACAGGGTACCAAACCTTCAGTCGGCGGTAGGAGGGCGGCCGAGGCCGAGCTGGGTGGGAGGGTGAGGGGTGTCACACGTGGCAGCCAAAGGGGGGACTCCTCTGTGCTGCTTCTCCCGCGGAGGGCGCCATGCCGCCCGCGGCTCCTACCTTCCAGCACCGAGCAGAACGAGTGCAGGGCCATCGTCTCCCGGCGGGGGCTACGGTGGTGACTTCGCTGCGGCGGCGATCACCGGCGCTCCATGGCCGCGGCCGGGAGCGGCGGCTGCCCCCTGCGAGGACGCTGTAGCCCACGGCTATGGCTTGGCCGGTCCCCGCCCGCCTGCGGGCATGCCCAAGCCCCCGCGAGGGTGCGTTCAGCCGCCGCGCTCAGCCCCATCTAGAGCGGGGTGTGGCTGGGCTGACCCGGAGGGTGGAGACTGGGGGCTCTCCAGGGGGCGACTTAAACGCAACTCCACGCCCGACTGAAGTCGCTGCCGGTAAATGAAGCTCACTTAAAATGTGAGGGGTATTTTCCTGGAGACACACCATACATAATGCCGTTATCTCCTTTGAGAACACACGCAGAACTAATCTCGAGGAGAAAAGACAACGTAGAAAGAATCGCCCCCCGCCTATACCACACAAGGAGACTTTTTGTTGTGCTTTTTGCAACCGGATTTGCCTATCCCACATTGGCCTTTTTAGTCATCAGCGTGCTTGTAGTAAGCGTGGGTAAATCCCTTCCCAAATCTTCGTTCGGGAAGTCAAGCCATGATGATGATCATTTACCTGGATGAGCCCCTTGAATGCATGTGTCCTCCCCCTACGGAACCCCACAAGTAGCCGCATCTGGTGGGGCTGCCGTGCTCCTTAATGCAACTTAAGGAGCTGCAACTTAAATGCATTTATGTCAATGCCTGCAGCATGGGCAACAAACAGGAATAGCTGGAAGTTATTGTGCAGCAGGGAAATCATGACATAATTGCCATCACAGAAACGTGGTGGAATGATTCATATGATTGTAGTGCTGCAATGGTTGGCTATAGGCTCTCCAGAAGGGATAGGCAAGGAAAAAGAGGTGGTGGGGTTGCATTGTATGTTAGGGAGTGCATTGACTGCCTTGAACTTGGTGCTGCTAGTGAGAAGGATGAATGTTTGTGGGCGAAGATCAGGGGGAAAGGCCAACCAAGCTGATATCCTGGTAGGAGTCTGTTATAGACCACCCAGACAGGATGAAGCTTCAGATGAAGTGTTCTTCAAACAACTGGGAGAAGTTTCATGATTGCTTGCCCTTGTTGTCGTGGGGGACTTCAACATACCAGATGTCCGTTGGAATTACAACACAGCAGAGATTAAATAATCCAGGTTCTTGGAGAGTGTGGAAGATAACTTCCTAACCCAGCTGGTGAGTGAGCCAACTAGGGGAGATACCTGGCTAGATTTGCTGTTTGCAAACAGAGAAGGGCTGGTGGGTGATGTGATGGCTGGAGGCCTTCTTCGGCAACGTTATCACTAAATGATTGAATTTTCAGTCCTTGGAGTGATGCGAAGCGTTAACCTAAGTACGGGGGGGTAGGTCAAACTGCTTGCTTAAGTGTTACAGCTTGCTCATGCTTATCGTACTTGCAATGTACAAGGGGGTAGATCAAGCCGCTTGCTTAACAATGTTACTACTTGTTCATGCTTATCGTACTTGCGGTATATGCTAGAACAAAATATAAGGACATGTCTATTTTTAAGAGGTAGGGACTGTGACTTGATTCCCGTCCTTTGGACGCCGAGGCCGGCTGAAATTGGCTCTGCACTTTGGACAATGACCAAGCCTCCAGGGAACATGCGTAATGACTAGAGGTGAAAAGTTCAGGCTTGAGGAAGACTCGTTTACTTGATCTTGAGACCCACACCCACAACCACTAGGAGGCACTGCGCAGGCGCAAAGGACTTCTTAGTTCATTATAATTCGAAGCAGGGATAGGATATGAATATGTATAGGCATGTTGTACAACCTCATGCATATGTATAACTTTAGAGGATAAATGCAAAGGGGAAACAACACTAAGGTGCTCATGCTTTTGGAGGAGCTATCCGCCACGCACCTCAGTGCTGAATAAAAAGCATACCTACTTTACAACTTTAACGAGTTGTGGAATCTATCCTCGCATCAGGAGAAGTCAGGAAGAAGGTCAGCAAAACCTCCACCTTAGACTGGACTGACTTAGGCCTGTTTAGGACACTGGTTGGCAGAATTCTTTGGGAAACTACTAAAGGACAAAGGGGTCCAGGAAGGCTGGACACTATTCAAGAATGAAATCTTTAAGGTGAAGGAGCAGGTGGTGCCTATGTGCCAAAATCAAACTGGCAGGGAAGAAAGCAGCCTGGCTGAACTGGGAGATACTGCTTGAACTCAGGAAAAAAGGAGAATGTATCACCTGTGGAAGAAGGGACAGTTACACCATGAAAAGTATAAAGATGTTCTTAGGTTACGTAGAGAGAAAGTTTAAAAGGCATAGGCACAGATGGAACTAAATCTGGCTACTGACATCAAAGATAATAAAAAGTACTTTTACAAATGTATTAGCAATAAAAGGAGAGCCAATCTGTGGAGACAGTGTTCTCACAGGAGAATGGATAATTGGTACATAAACTCTGAATAAATCCTGAAAGGTACAGCAAGGCCATGAGAGGCCCGAGGAATCCTAAACAAGCAAGATAAGAAGAAGCTGGAATTAACCGAGTTAATGAGAACTGTGGACTGTTGGCAAGCTTTTGAGGTCGAGGTCTCACACCTGTACTTAACCAATTATATGTTAGTCACTAAGGGTCTTCAAGACGTATCCAATCTTAATATGCCAAATCACTGTAAGTGCATGTAAGAAATAGTATATAAGGGATTAAGGCTTTGTAATAAATGGCTTTTGTCTGATCATATTGATCTCTGACTGGGTCCATATATTTTCTGCAGCACCAATCCTCTGATGGATACTAGGGGAATCCTAGGAACTGAGGATGAGGAAAAGGCTGAGGTATTTAATGCTGCCTTTGCCTCAGTCCTTAATAGTCACATCAGTCAACCTCAGCATACCCTGAGTTGGATGGCAGAGATAGGGAGCTGATTGAAGTCCCCATAATTCAGGAAGAAGTTGTTACAGACCACCTGCTCCATTTAGACATATATGTCTATGGGGCCAGATGGGTTCCACCCAAGAGTGCTGAAGGAGGTAGTAGAGGAGCTTGCTAATCCACTCTCCATCATCTATCAGCAGTCCTGGTCTAGTAGGCAGGTCCCAGAGGACTGGAGGTTGGCCAGTGTGACACCTTTCTACAAAAAGGGTAGGAAGGATGACCTTGGGAACTACAGGCCTGTCAGCCTGACCTCAGTGCTGGGGAAGGTCACGGAGCAGATGATCCTAAGTGAGATCGTAAAGTACGTGCAGGAAAATGGAGGGATCAGGCCCAGTCAGCATGGCTTCATGAAGGGCAGGTCCTGCTTGACCAACCTGATCTCCTATGATAAGGTGACCCACGTGGTTGATGATTGAAAGGCTGTGGACGTTGTCTATTTGGACTTTAGTAAAGCATTTGATACTGTCTCCCACAGCTTTCTCCTGGACAAATTGGCTACTCACGGTCTGGATAGGTGGATTCTTTGCTGGGTTGGAAACTGGCTGGATGGCCGAGCTCAAAGACTGGTGGCAAATGGCATCACATCTAGTTGGTTACTGGTCACTAGTGGTGTCCCTCAGCTCTCGGTGTTAGGGCCAGTGTTGCTTAATATCTTTATTGATGATCTGGATGAGGGGATTGAGTTCACCCTCAGTAAATGTGCAGACAATACCAAGTTTTCTGGGAGAGTTGATCAGCTGAAGGATAGGAAGGCTCTGCAGAGGGATCTGGACAGGCTGGGTCAATGGACTGTGGCCAGTGCTATGAGGTTCAACAAGGCAAAGTACCAGGTCCTGCATTTGGGCTACAACAACCCTGTACAATGCTCCAGGCTTGGGGAAGAGTGGCTGGAAAGCTGCTCAGTGGAAAAGGACCTGGGGGTGCTGATTAATGGATCTGAACATGATCCATCAGTGTGCCCAGGTAGCCAAGAAGGTCAACAGCATCCTGGCCTGTATCAGCACTAGCAGGGCCAGGGCAGCGATCATCCCCCTGTACTTGGCACTGGTGAGGCCACACCTCAAATACTGTGTTCAGTTCCGGGCTCCTCACTACAAGAAAGACACTGAGGTTCTGGAGTGGGTCCAGAAAAGGGCAACAAAGCTGGTGAAGGGTCTGGAGAACAAGTCTTATGAGGGAACTGGGGTTATTTAGCCTGAAGAAGGTTCTGGGGGTCCTTATCACCTTATTGCTCTCTACAGCTACTTGAAAGAAGGTTGTAGTGAGGTAGGGGTTGGTCTCTTCTCCCAAGTAACCAGTGATAGGAGAGGTAACCGTCTCAAGCTGCATCAGGGGAGGTTTAGATTGGCTGTTAGAAAAAATTTCTTCACAGAGAGGTTGATCGGGTATTGGAACAGGCTTCCCAGGAAAGTGGTGGAATCACTGTTCCTGAAAGTATTCAAAAATTGTGTAGACGAGGCCCTCAGTGACATGCTTTAGTGGTGGTCTTGGCAGTCCTGGGGTAATGGTTGGAGTTGATGATCTTAAAGGTCTTTTCCAACTTGGTTGATTCTATGATTCCTACCACCTGTCTGAGCACAGGGTGGGAGAGACACCCATCCTTGCCCTGGCCCTATGGGGAGCCAGTAGTGGCTCCACTGAGGCACTCGCTTCAGTCATGACCATAGGCCTGTCCTGGGTTTAGCAGTAGTAGTCAATTTTTTCTCCTTCTTAGTAGCTGGTGCAGTGCTGTGTTTTGACATTCAGCCTGGGAACAGAGCTGATAACACTGATGTTTACACTAACCAAGGACTTTGTGAGTCTCATGCTCTGCCAGGGAGGAGGGGAGGCCGAGAGGAAGCAGGGTCAGGACATCTGACACAAACTAGCCAAAGATGTATTCCATACCAAAGGACGTCATGCTTGGGGAGGTAACTGGGAGTTACCCGGAAGGGCACCTCTCTTCCCGGTTGGGCTTGTTTTGGCAGGTGGTATCGTATTCTCTTCCCTTGTTATTTCTCTTATCATTATTATTATTGGTGGTAGCAGTAGTCATTTGTGTTATATCTTAGTTACTGGATTGTTCTTATCTCAACCCATTGGAGTTGCATTCTTTTGATTCTTGTTTTGCACCTGTCACAGTATCACAGTATCACAGTATGTTAGAGATTGGAAGGGACCTCAAAAGATCATCTAGTCCAATCCCCCTGCCGGAGCAGGAACACCTAGATAAGGTTACACAGGAACGTGTCCAGGCGGGTCTTGAATGTCTCCAAAGAAGGAGATTCCACAACCTCCCTGGGCAGCCTGTTCCAGTGTTCCGTCACCCTCACTGAGAAGAAGTTTCTTCTCAGGTTTAAGTGGAACCTCTTGTGCTCCAATTTGTACCCATTACCCCTTGTCCTTTCATTGTTTGCCACTGAGAAGAGCCTGGCTCCATCCTCGTGACACTCCCCCTTTATATATTTATATACACTAATAAGGTCACCCCTCAATCTCCTCTTCTCCAAACTATAGAGACCCAGCTCCCTCAGTCTTTCCTCATAAGGGAGATGCTCCACTCCCTTAATCATCTTAGTTGCCCTGCGCTGGACTCTCTCCAGCAGGTCCCTGTCCTTTTTAAACTGAGGGGCCCAGAACTGGACACAATATTCCAGATGAGGTCTCACCAGGGCAGAGTAGAGGGGAAGGAGGACCTCTCTCGACCTACTAACCACCCCCCTTCTAATACACCCCAGGATGCCATTGGCCTTCTTGGCCACAAGGGCACAGTGTCGGCTCATGGTCACCCTGTCGTCCACCAGGACCCCCAGGTCCCTCTCCCCTACACTGCTCTCTAACAGGTCGTTCCCCAGCCTATACTGGAACCTGGGGTTGTTCCTGCCCAGATGCAGGACTCTACACTTTCCCTTGTTATATTTCATCAAGTTATTCCCCGCCCAGCTCTCCAGCCTGTCCAGGTCCCTCTGGATGGCAGCACAGCCTTCTGGCGTGTCGGCCACTCCTCCCAGCTTAGTGTCATCAGCAAACTTGCTGATAGTACACTCAATTCCCTCATCTAAATCGTTGATGAATATATTAAATAATACTGGTCCCAGTACCGACCCTTGAGGCACTCCACTAGATACAGGCCTCCAACTAGACTCCGCCCCATAGACTACAACTCTCTGGCTTCTCTCCTTCAGCCAGTTCACAGTCCACCTCACTACCCGATCATCCAGACCACACTTCCTCAATTTAGCCGCAAGGATGCTGTGGGAGACCGTGTCAAACGCTTTGCTGAAGTCGAGGTAGACCACATCCACCGCTCTGCCATCATCCATCCACCGTGTTATTTCCTCATAAAAGGCTACGAGATTGGTCAAGCACGACTTCCCCTTGGTGAAGCCATGTTGACTGCCCCTCATAACCCTCTTATCCTTGATATGCCTTAAGATGGCACCAAGGATAAGGTGTTCCATCACTTTCCCAGGAATGGAGGTGAGGCTAACCGGTCTATAGTTACCCGGGTCCTCCTTCTTGCCCTTTTTGAAGACAGGAGTGACATTTGCTTTCCTCCAGTCCTCAGGCACCTCTCCCGTTTCCCAAGACTTGGTAAAGATGATGGAGAGCGGTCTAGCAATGACCTCAGCCAGTTCCCTCAGCACCCGCGGGTGCATCCCATCTGGACCCATGGATTTATGGATATCCAGATTGCTCAACTGGTCTTTAACCCATTCCTCATCGACTAAGGCAGACCGCTCCGTTGACCTATCTTCATCCGGGGTCTCAGCGGTACAGGGCTCTTCAGGACTGCCTCCAGCAGAGTAGACAGAGACAAAGAAGTCATTCAGTAACTCTGCCATCTCTGTATCTTCTGTCACCAGGGCACCCGTCCCGTTCATCAGCGGGCCTACATTGCCTCTGGTGTTAGTTTTACCTGCCATGTATTTGAAAAAGCTCTTTCTGCTGTCCTTGACCCCTCTCGCCAGCTTTAATTCCAAGGAGGCCTTAGCCATCCTAGCAGCTTTCCTACATCCTCTAGCAGCAGCCTTATATTCTTCCCAAGTGGCCAGCCCTTCTTTCCATGACCTGTAAACTCTCCTCTTCCACTTGAGCATACCGAGCAATTCCCTATTTAGCCACGCAGGTCTCCTGACCCTCTTCCTTGACTTCCTACGTGTCGGGATGCTCCGATCTTGAGCTCGGAAAAAGCAGTCCTTGAACGTCAACCAACTATCTTGGGCCCCTTTACCTTCAAGCAGCCTAGCCCACTGGATTTCCCCTAGCAATCGCTTGAAGAGGCCAAAGTTTGCCCTGCTAAAGTCCAGGGTTGCGATTCTACTTGCTATTCTACTGACCCTACCACACAAGATCCTGAATTCTACCATCTCGTGGTCGCTGCAACCAAGGCAGCCCTCAACCTTCACTCCTTCAACCAGACCCTCCTTGTTAGTGAGGATGAGATCCAGCAGCGCACCTCTCCTGGTTGGCTCATCCACCATTTGCATGAGGAAGTTATCATCCATACACTGGAGGAACCTCCTGGACTGCGGCTGGGTTGCCGAGTAGTCCTTCCAGCAAACATCAGGGAAGTTAAAATCCCCCACGACGACCACGGCCTGTGACTGTGAGGCCGCTGTCAGCTGCCTGTAGAAGGCCTCGTCAACTTCCTCACCCTGATCCGGTGGCCTGTAACAGACCCCCACAACAGTATCGCCCCTGCCAGCCTGCCCCTTAATTCTCACCCACAGACTCTCGACTCGCTCATCATCTGTCCCTGGACAGAACTCAATGCATTGTAGCTGCTCTCGCACATAAAGAGCAACCCCACCACCCCGCCTGGCTGGCCTGTCTTTCCTGAAAAGGACATAGCCCTCCATGACTATATTCCAGTCATGTGAGCTGTCCCACCACGTCTCTGTAATTGCCACCAGATCATAATCTCCTGACTTAGCACAGGTTTCTAGCTCCTCCTGCTTATTTCCCATGCTGCGCGCATTGGCGTACAGACATTTCAGGGAGCGAGCCGAGCACACCGATTTCACCCTAGGATTACAGGAGGCCTCCCAGTCTTCATCAATTCCGGAGCGCTGTCCCACTGAGGCAAGCCGAGCTACAACCCCATCCCCCTTCAAATCTAGTTTAAAGCTCTCCAAATGAGCCCTGCTAATTCGTGCCCCAGCATCCTTTTACCTCTGTGCGATAAACCTTTCCCACATGCCAATGTCCAGGCCGGTGCCCTATAAAACCAGCCGTTATCAAAGAATCCAAAGCCCTGCCTGGAGCACCAGCCTCGAAGCCAATCGTTTATGGACTGCATTTTCCCATTCAGTCCCACATCATCAACAGAAGATGGAAGGAGCGAAGAGAAGATCACCTGAGCCCCAGAGTCTTTCACCATCCGCCCCAAGGCCCTGTAGTCTTTCTTCATCTCCCTCAGACTGCGGGAAGCAACTTCCCCTTCACCCGTCTGGAAGACCAGCAGCGGGTAGTAGTCTGTCGGGCGCACCAGGTTGGGGAGCACCCTGGTGATATCCCTGATCCGGGCTCCAGGCAGACTACACACTTCCCTATGATGAGGGTCAACTCTGCATATCGGGCCCTCTGTTCCTTTCAGAATGGAATCACCTACTACAATGACCCTTCTTTCTTTCTTACCAGAGGCAGTCTTGAGGTGCGAAGTCAACCGCTTTTTCCTATGTGGCCTTGTAGGCGGGCCTTGCACCACATCCTCACCTACCTCTCCTTCCAGATCCAGAGCCTCAAACCTATTACAGAGGGACACCTGGGGAAGCGGGGCAGGAAGGGAGGAGGGCTGCCCACGACGCCGAACCGGAACTCGCTTCCAACCCTCCTCATCTTTTTGGTCCCCTACCTCCGGGCGACAGCTACATGACAGGGGCTGTCTCGGGCCATCCCCCTCTGTCTGAGAGGGCAGGGGGTCCATCCTCTTTTGGGGGGTATATCCCTGGAGCCGTTCCAAGTGGTCAGCCAGGGAGTTACTGCAGCAGTCAATCTCCCTTTCACACTCCCTGATGCTCCTCAGCCTCTCAACCTCCTCCTTAAGTTCGGCCACCAAGCCAAGCAAATCTTCCACCTGCTCACATCTCACACAGGTGGAATGCTGTCCTTCCTCCCCCGGCAGCAGCAGGCTCTGGAACTCCCTGCATCCAGAGACCTGAACAGCCACAGTTAGGGCCGGGGTCTCTGTCTGCGTTGCTACAGCCCTCTTACTGGTAGCTCTCTTTCTGGAGGCGACCATACTGGTCAGCACAACGATCTACCTGTTCCTCCCTGCACCTACTGGGCAGCGACCCGTCGCTGCCCTCTCAAAGGCTTTTTCAAGTCAACGGGCAGGGGAGTGGTCGCCGTTCGCCGTGGGAACGCCCCCCGCCACGTCAGCCGCTCTTTCGCAAGGGCTGCTGGAACTTCGGGAATCCGGAAGTGTTGGCTAATGTGGGGAATCGCGGTGGCTCCGCTCTATCCCCTCTGATTTTCCTGATCTCGGTAGAAGATCGCGGTCGCTGTAGCGTGCCGGCTGTGGCTCTAGCTAGGCTAGCTCCAATCAGCTGACTGAGTGTGAGTAGCGAGTTACAGCCGAATTTAAATCTCCCGCCGTCACCGTGGGAACGCCCCCCGCCACGTCAGCCGCTCTTTCGCAAGGGCTGCTGGAACTTCGGGAATCCGGAAGTGTTGGCTAATGTGGGGAATCGCGGTGGCTCCGCTCTATCCCCTCTGATTTTCCTGATCTCGGTAGAAGATTTGTTCAACACTATCCAGCACCTTCAAAAGGAAAAATTGTACCTGGATCTGAGGGCCAAGCAACAGTCAGCGCAGCTACTCCATCTCCAAGCACAGCAGCAACACCAGCCCCAGCGACAAGTACAGTCGCTACCCAAATTTTGGCTTCAACGGATAGTGAGCATGAGATTGTTAGCGTAAGAACTGACACATAACCACCGGAATGGTTATATGAGGTGCTTTATTGCAGCGCTGGGAAACCAGGGGCATGCGCCCAAATCTGGCTTAGACCCCCGTCACACTGTGTCTGCAATTTATACACTATTCAATACAGATTACATCACTGACTTATACATATGCATCAAGGATTACCACATCAGTCTATTATGACATCAGCCTCCTCTGTGCTTGCGCAGTCCCCTCTGGTGGTCGTCCTGATGAAGTAAGGAGTCTTCCTCGGATGAAGTAGGAAGTCTTCCTCGCTCTGTCCTTTTCACCTTTCCGTTCTTTGGACATGTCCCAACCATTATGTGGACGTCAGCATTCTCTTGTCTTCCCTAGGTTCTGCTTGGGTAGAGTTTCACAATATACTTCTCTAAATTCACCCATATACCCTTCACCATATATGGGTATGTTAGCTCTTGCTACCAAGACTACCATTGTAGCATTTGTTATAGAGTAACCATGATACAAGACCGCAAACCAAGCTACAAAGTTACAACATTTCCTAATATACAAAACCACACTATTGATTTATAAATATCTCTAATATAATCATTTCTACTATTTTATATGATTATTTTATCTTAAAAACTTCGCCCTTTTCTAACATTTCCTCCCTTTGAAAAGACTTCACTCAACATAAGTATTTTCATTCTCTTAGGTAGCTGTTTCCTGATAAGTAGGAGGAGTTGTGGGGTATTTTGGATGTTCCCTAGTTACTGCTCCTATAATTCGATGGGTCCATGCACTGCTTAGGGCTATTTCCTTTTGGATACAAAGATACATCAGATATAGCATTAGAAATACAATCAGTATTACAGTTACGGTTTGCACGAGGGAACAGACTCATCCAGTAAGGTGAAGGCCCAAACTATCAAAGAGTGCTCCAATCCAATTTTGTTCAGTATACTCCCTGTCTTTTTCCGCTTCTTGTTCAACTTTGGTCAACTGGGAAATACTGTATTCTATGTTTGCAGTTACGTTAGGAATATGAACACAACAATGGTCTATTCTGTCTTTCAAATATTCACAAACACCATGTTCTGTAAGTAGCAACATGTCTAATGCCATTCTGTTCTACAAAGTCATTTTAGTTGTTGCTTGTAACTGTAAATTCAAATCTCTAAACCCTTTCTTTGTTACTCTGGCTAATCTTTCTGTTTGACCAATTAGATCATAAATCATTTCCCTATTTCGATATGATGCTACCTGAGCAAATAAAGATTCCATAGCCCATCCTGTTTTAGTACCTGTGGAGGGTTCCTGCCAAGTATCCTCATCATCTACATTTCTTTTTGTTCGAATTTGCAGGGTTTCTAACTTGTCTTTGAATGGTGACTTTTTCCAAATTGGACAAAGAGTTGGTAATCCCAGGGTGATTTCCTTGACAAGACCATCTACAAATAAATGTGTGGTCCAAGATCCGTCACTTGCAGCCCAAACAAAATGTCCTACACTATGTATAGTTAAAGACTTGCAATTTACTTCAATTTTATGATCTTTTAAGGTTTTGCCTCCGCTCGTCAATCCTCGACATGCACATCCTGATATCAGAGCAATTTTTAGTGGTGGTAAGGTGTCCTGAGTTTAGCAGTGGCAGTCATTTTTCTCTTTCTTGGCAGCTGGTGCAGGGCTGTGTTTTGACTTTCAGCTGGGAACAGAGCTGAAAAACAATGATGTTTTGGTTTGGCCAAGGACTTTGTGGACCTCATGCTCTGCCAGGGAGGAGGGAAGCCGGGAGGAAGCAGAGACAGGACACCTGACCCAAACTGACCAAAGAGGTATTCCATACCACAGCACGTCATGCACAGGATGTAACGGAGAGTGGACCGCAGGGTTGGAGGAGGTATCGGTCGGTGCTTGATCGGGCTGGGGGGGCGAGTTATCGGTCGCCTGGTGATGGGGTGTTGTATTCTCTTCCCTTGTGATTCGGAGAAAACTCCAGGAACAAACTTGCCAACAAAGTTTTCAAGCTGACAAGCAGGTATTCTTTATTGCGGCGCCGGGAGACACGGGGGATAAATCCTCCTAACGTGTGTCTCCCTAATTGCCCCACAAGCTGTCCTTTTATAGCCCCTGGGCATATATACATATTCATGAGGCTACATATGGATTACATCATTTTCCAGAGAGTTCCCCGCATGCGTACAGATTTGTGGTGGTGGTCTCTGAGGGTCGTTTACTTCTTCCAACGATCTTCATCACTTCTGGCAGCCTTTGAAGCACGCGCAGTAGATGCTCATACCAGTTTAATTGGTTCGTTAGCACCAGAGACATAATAATCCTCCCATCCTCCTACTTATCTGTTAGTTCAACTGTAGCCCATCCTGGACACCTGCAGTTCCCAGATACCCCTTATCCCTGTGTCCTGTTTTTCTAGGCTGTTTTTTTCTTAAAGCTATGTCAACTATAACGATTTATCTTGTGAGAATTCTCAGTATGTTCTCTAGCTGCACTCTCTTCACATATTTTTCTCTATGTACCCTGCACCTCAGTAATTTTCCATTGCTACTGTTACAAAGCCATCAAACTTAACACTACTTAAAGCTACTTCTAAAGATTTCTATATACCATTTTGTAATTTCGTGCCCCCCCTTGTCTCAACTTCCCCCCTTTTTCTATCCTTTTGCAAATTCTTTTGCAACTCTCTTTTCTTTTCTATATATTACAATTACCATCAAAAGTCTTTTTGAAATAGTTTCCCGTTTCTACTTGGTGCTTAATTTCATTCCTTTTCCACTCTTCATAATTTGTCATAGACCGTTTACAACACCAGAGGGAACACTGTATCATACCACAAGTAATCAATATTAAAGCAATTAACACCAGTATTCCTGCAACTAGTTGCCTCAACCAGGAGAGATCGGGTAACCATGAAGTGAACTTTTTCCATATTTCTTCAAAACCCCAGGAAGTGTCATCCATGGCCATTTCATGAAGTATCTTAGTTTGTTTCCAAATTTCCTTCAGATCTGTTTCAATTCTGCCACTTTGGTCTATATAGGAACAACAGCTTTCATTGATTATGGAACAAACCCCTCCTTGTGATGCCAATAACATGTCTAAAGCCATTCGGTTTTGTAATACTACTTTTGACAGGCTGGTTATCTCTTGTTGTTCTGCCTGGATTATATCAATATTTTTGCTTTCCATTTCCTCTATAGATGCTGAGATATTTACAATTGCCTTCTCTAATTCACTTAATCCCAAAGATGGAATTAGCCCTCTTACAAAACTATGAAATGCGGTGTGCCGTTCAATAATAGGATTAAACCCCCCTTTAATCCGTTTAGCAGAACTTCTAACCCAGGTCCCAGAAGGGTACTTGTCAATAATAGTAAAATTGGGTATTACGGCACCTAAGGTGCATGCCCCCTTCCAGTTGGGGGGTAGAGTCTTATAAGCATTTTTTCCACATAGCCAATACCATCCTTTCCCTTTTGGAACGGGCCACCATTGAACTACGATACCATCTATAGTAATAGCATGATTGCAATTTGAATGGTGACCTACATCTGTGGCATTTAAACAAGCAAAATTTCTTACCCTGGTTTCTGGTGTAATACATCTTTGTGCGCAGGTATAATATTTGTTATCTACATTAGGATTAACTATTCCAAATTTTAAACTTTCCTTTGAATACAGATTACTAGTGTTCACCCATAAATTTGTCCATGAGACAGTGTTAGGAATTGGAACTCCAATTAATGGGAGATTCAGACTTTCTCCTGATTTAGGCAACTGTGCACACACCCAACAGTCACTACGATTAAAATCATTAGTAACATTCTGCACTAATTTCAGGTATAAGTTCTGGTCCCAAGCTTGTGCGCCAGTTATCATATGAGTCCAAATTATGACCGACGCAATTTCATACGTAAGGGTCCTGAAGGTTCGATCCGCCATGTCTTCTCTGGCTCTGGTGCTTTCTTAATTCTTGAATAATGTATCCAAGCAGGTTGTTCCTTTATCTTCACTGCTGTAAAGGTGGTCAATAATATCTGGTACGGTCCGCTCCACTTCTCCTGTAGAGGATCTCCTGAAAAATTCTTAACATAAACCCAGTCTCCAGATCTGAAAGGGTGAATTGGATAATCCAAACCTCTGGCTCTTGTCCCTACTATTCTCTTATTTATCTCCTCCAACTGTTTTCCCAGATTGATCAGAAACTGTCGGAGATAGCCTTCTCCTACTTCCTGAAGACTCTCTCCTTTAAACTGGGACTGATATGGTCTTCCATACAAAATCTCAAATGGGCTAAACTCTTCTTTTGACCGGGGTTTAGTTCGAATTCTTAATAGAGCCAGTGGCAATGCCTGGTACCAATATAAATTCGTTTCCTGACATATTTTACTAATTTGTTGTTTAATCAGATGGTTCATCTTTTCTACTTGCCCACTGGCCTGAGGCCTGTATGGAACATGTAGTTGCCAATCAATTTCTAATTTTTTGCTAATTTCTTGTAACAATTTGGCACTAAAGTGTGAACCCCGGTCGGAAGAAATTGCCGCTGGTACTCCAAAACGAGGTATTATTTCATTTAATAATATTTTAATCACCTGTTTTGCATTATTTATCCTACAAGGGAATGCTTCTGGCCAGCCTGAAAAAGTATCTGTTAACACCAACAAATATCGATAGCCCCCTTTTCTTGGTAACTCAGAAAAGTCTATTTGCCACTGTTGTCCTGGATAACTTCCTCTCCCAATTGTCCCAATTTGATTTCTGTTTTCAGTTTTAGGATTATTCTTAAGACATAGCTGACATTGTTTTGTCACTAATTGAATCGTGGTGTATAGATTCCTTCCTACAATTTGTTTGTCTAAATATTTATATAAAGAATTGCTACCCCAATGAGTTTTATTATGTTCTTCCTGAACTAACTTCCAGAGCTGATAATAGGGAATTACAATTCGACCATCAGGTATTTGAGCCCAACCCTCTTTATTTTCCTGTCCCTCTAGATCCTCAATCAATTTTCTATCCTCTTTTGAGTACCTAGGTTTAGATTTTTCAATTGTTAGTTTGCCATCAGGGATTAAGGACATGATTTGAGATTGTTCAGCTGCTCGTTTGGCTTCAAAATCAGCCAAATTATTTCCAGTTTCCTGATCAGAGTCACCTTGTTGATGTCCTTTACAGTACATAATAGCTACTTCTTCAGGTAGCTGAACAGCTTCCAGTAACTGTAAAATTTCTGTAGCATTTTTAATCTGTTTCCCTTGTGTATTCAAAAGTCCTCGTTCTTTCCAGATAGCACCATGTGCATGCACCACACCAAATGCATATTTAGAATCAGTCCAGATATTTATCCTTTTACCTTTAGCCAATTCCAGGGCTCTTGTTAATGCTATTATTTCTGCCTTCTGTGCAGAGGTGTTTGCAGGTAAAGGTTTAGCTTCTATTACCTGTGAAGTGGTGGTGACAGCATATCCTGCCTTTCGTTTGCCATTTTTCATAAAGCTGCTACCATCAGTAAACCAAGAATCAGCATCTTCCAGAGGGTTTTCTTTCAAGTCTGGTCGGCTCGAATATACAGTCTCTATGGTGGTCAAGCAGTCATGGGTTAGTGGTTCTGTCGACTGTTCCTGCAAAAAGGATGCTGGATTCACAACATTAGTGACCACAATTTCTATATCATCCTGTTCTACAAGGGTGGCCTGGTATTTTAAGAAACGTGAAGGAGATAACCAGTGGGCTCCTTTCTGCTCCAGGACTGCCGATACTGCGTGGGACACTAGTACAGTAATCTTTTGTCCCAAGGTGAATTTGCGGGCCTCTTCAATATTCATGATGACTGCTGCCACAGCCCTTAGGCATCCGGGCCATCCTTTGCTCGCTTCATCCAGCTGTTTTGAAAAATACGCCACTGCCCTTCTGTATGGTCCTAGTTTCTGAGCAAGGACCCCCAATGCTATTCCTTGTTTTTCATAGGAACATAGCCAAAATGGTTTAGTCACATCCGGAAGTCCCAGAGCTGGAGCTCTCATTAATTCTATCTTTGAATTTCTAAAAGCCTCCTCTGCTTTATTGGTCCAGTCCAAAGAAGGAGGGTTTCCCTTCAACAGTTCATAGAGTGGTCTTACCAGAACACCATAATCATGGATCCAAAGTCTGCACCATCCTGTCATTCCCAGGAATGTCCGGAGCTCCTTGATGGTTGACGGTCGTGGAGTCTGGCAAATGGCTTCTTTCCTGGCACTTCCAAGTTCTCTCTGTCCTCCTGTTATTTCATATCCTAGGTAGGAAACTCGGGTTTGGATTAGTTGGGCTTTTTGCCTGGATACCCGATAACCATTCAGTCCCAGAAAATTTAATAATTCAACTGTCCACTGGATGCATTCTTCCTTTGTTTCTGTAGCAATTAACAGGTCATCCACATATTGTAACAGAGTCCCCTTCTGAGTAGGTGGCTTCCATGATTCTAATTCTCGTGCTAGCTGATTTCCAAAAATCGTTGGACTGTTTTTAAACCCCTGAGGTAATACTGTCCAAGTTAATTGAGTTTTTCTTCCTGTGTCAGGATTTTCCCATTTAAAAGCCAATAATTGTGGCTTTCTTTGGCCAGTGGTAAGCAAAAGAAAGTGTCTTTTAAATCCAGGACGGCAAACCATTTTTGATTATTATTCAATTAATAATCTATATTTTAAAATTTATCAATTTTTTTTTTTATTCCCTTTGATCTTCTAATTTTAAGGGATACTGTTTTATTCTAATTGGGTAGGCCCCCCTCTTTTTATTTCCACTATAACAGGCAAAGCATTTTTCGCCTTACCTGGAACTTCAGGTGCCCATACTCCCACATACACCTGATTAAGGATTTCTTCTATTTCAGGGAGGTCCTCCTTTTTGCTTTTCTGTTGAATTAAACTCAAAACTGCAATTAATTGTTTTTAACTCTGAATTCCATTTTGCCTTCTTTAAATGTTGCTTCTCGCCCTAACAAAGATTTTAGAGAATTTGGCATGCATAAAAATTTATGCATTCCGATTTGTTTTCCCAATTTGTACTTTAAAGGTTCCAAAAAGAATGCCTTTTTTTTTTTTTCCTCTTTTCCTTGGTGGCCAGTAGCTCCCACATCTGTAACGAATTCTTTTCTCTCTTATTTAACACCAAATAAGTTACTCCTGTATCCACTAAAATTCCACTTTATTTCCCCTAGTTCATAGTCTTAATGTAACCAGTGGATCTGCTAGGGTATATTCCCCAGGTCCCCGTCAGTTTAGTTCCAGTTCAGTCACCGGAGCCACTCCATGGCACTGCCCTCCCCAGGCAGTCTCACTTCCAGCGTCCAAAACCCCCCATAGCACGCACACCGGTCCGGTCCCACAGAAGAGAAGAGCCCACTCCCCCACCTCCTCCCGACATCCCTCCTCCCACGCTCAAACACAGGAGCTGCTCGAGCTCCCCTCCTTTCCCCCTTGGTTTTCCTTTTTTTTTTTTTTCTTTTTCTCACAGCAGCTCCCCCTGCTCTGCAGGGCCTGCAGATGCCTGCCTCTGCAACGGCACTTCTGGTTTAACCCCTTCTTAACTCTGAATGTGGATGTGCCGCTTGTTGCCAGTGACAGAAATCTCTTCCTCCTTATCAATATCAGATAGGACAGAGGCAGAGGGTGCTCCTCTCGGAGGTACCTGTAGTACGTGATTTTCCACCTTATGTTCCTGATTACTGTTTTTTAACTTTAAACATCTTTCCCCAATATCAGAGGCTGAGCATCTCCAGCGTAACTTTCAGTTTTTCCCTGTCCTTTTCCAAAGCCAAAATTAAGGAATCTGGTGGAGCTATATTAATTTTGCATTCAGTCTGTCACTCTGTGTGATTTCTTAAAGTGAAAAACGTATCTGCATACATTACTTCATCCCATTTTCCTTGCCCCCTTAAAACAACATTAATTGTAACAATGTATTATAGTTCAGAGTTCCATTTTTAGGCCATTTTTCCTGATCTTCCAAAGTATACAACGTGCCACCATTGGTTACAATATTTTACCAATATTTTCTTATTTACCAAGCCCCCAGGAGACCCTCCAAGTTTTTTCCAGTGTGCCAAAATGCACCCAAAAGGATTCTTCTTCAAGATCTCTTCACTCTGCTGATTTTCCATTATCAATCTCACATTCACACACACACACACACAGATGGGATCCCCAGACATACTCCACACAGTTACAACACTTGAGACAAAGACAGAGACTTAAATTCAACCAAACAAACAACAGTTAATAACACAGTTATAACATCCTGTCACCAGTACCAGAATCGCAAGACCAAAATCATTACTGTAACAAGCCACAAAATAAGCGAATACCAGTAGAATCAAAAGCAATACTTCCTAACCCTTATAGCTCAGACCATATTGTAACATTAATAGGGGGGTTTCCTTGAACCCTTTATAGTTGACCAGCCTGTCAGTATCCCAGGAAGGATGAGACCCTTGTGTCCGACCAGCCTGTCTGCGTCCCACTGTGGGAACCATACTGAACAGCCCACTGTATCGGAGGGTGATTCTACTAACCTATTCAGGGACCCCCGCTGACAGCATCACTGAATAAAATCCCTTATGGGCTGTTGATAGCACACTGGACCCAAAACCATTTCCACAAGACACCCCCCTCTGTCTTGTAGGACCTAAATCACAAGATGCCCCCTGCTTAGTTATAACAGTCTGTCACTGATACCAAAACCACAAGACCAAAATCCTTAATATAACAAGCCACAAAATAAATCAAATACAAGTAAAATCCAAAACCTTTTTCTGCAAGACACCCCCTGCGTCTTGCAAGACCCAAACCACAAGAAGCCCCCTGCTTCCTTTGGGTGTATACCAGTAAAATCCAAAACCTTTTTCTGCAAGACACCCCCTGCGTCTTGCAGGACCCAAACCACACGAAGCCCCCTGCTTCTTGTGGGTGTATACCGAACGGACGCTAGCAGCCGGGTATACGCCTTTACCTACGAGATTTCTTATCTCGATTTACGGAAGGCTTCCAAACCATGCGTACGCTTACCAAGCCAATTTACCAAACCAATTTACCAAACCAATTTACCAAGCCAATTTACCAAACCAATTTACCAAGCCGAGGTGCCCCCTGCACCTTACAGACTATACAAAAAAAAGAATACCTTTTATGAGATGGTCCTTGTCTGCTCCCACAGCGATCCGAATGAGTTGAGGGGTCCCTCCGGGAAAAATTCCCGAGGGCCCTAGGGAGCCCTGTCCTCAGCGGGTCCTGCAGCCGAGCAGAGAGGGTCCCATCTGGGTCGCCAAATTGATTCGGAGAAAACTCCAGGAACAAACTTGCCAACAAAGTTTTCAAGCTGACAAGCAGGTATTCTTTATTACGGCGCCGGGAGACACGGGGGATAACTCCACCTAGCGTGTATCTCCCTAATTGCCCCACAAGCTGTCCTTTTATAGCCCCTGGGCATACATACATATTCATGAGGCTACATATGGATTACATCATTTTCCAGAGAGTTCCCCGCATGCGTACAGATTTGTGGTGGTGGTCTCTGAGGGTCGTTTACTTCTTCCAACAATCTTCATCACTTCTGGCAGCCTTTGAAGCACGCGCAGTAGATGCTCATACCAGTTTAATTGGTTCGTTAGCACCAGAGACATAATAATCCTCCTATCCTCCTACTTATCAGTTACTTTAACTGTAGCCCATCCTGGACACCTGCAGTTCCCAGATACCCCTTATCCCTGTGTCCTATTTTTCTAGACTGTTTTTCTTAAAACTAGGCCAACTATAATGATTTCTCTTGTGAGAATTCTCAGTATGTTCTCTAGCTGTACTCTATTTTTTTCTCTATGTATCATGCACCTCAGTAATTTTCCATTGCTACTGTTACAAAGCCATCAAACTTAACACTATTTAAAGCTACTTCTAAAGATTTCTATATACCATTTTGTAATTTCGTGCCCCCCCTTGTCTCACTTGTTATCTCCTTTATCATTACTATTATTGGTGGTAGCAGCAGTGATTTGTGTTATACCTTAGTTACTAAACTGTTCTTATCTCAACCCGTGGGAGTTGCATTCTTTCTGATTCTCCTCTCTGTCCCTCCGAGAGTAGGGGGAGGGCAAGAAAGGAGGGGAGTGAGTGAGTGAAAGCTGTCTGGCATTGGTTAAACCACGACAGTTCTTTTTGGCGCCCAACGTGGGGCTCGAGGGGCTGAGATAACGACAGATCTGACCGTCACAATGCTGTTTTATTAGCTCTCAGAGTTGTTCCTCTTGATCTCACAGCTTCAGAATGTTGTAACTTACTTAGAGCCGGTATTTGCTGTGTTAGTGTTTATCAAGTGTGGGACTTGGGCTAAGGTTCTTGTCTCACTGTACTTTATGGCAATAACTTGTAATACGGGTGGGCTCCAGCAGCAGGACGGGACGGACGTGGCCGTAGACTGGTCCCTGTCCGTCCGGCTGCTCCTCACCGTCCTGGCCCTCCCGCTCGCCTCTGTCTGCGTGAGGCTCTGGGGAGCCGAGGAGGGGCGGCCCCGGGACCCGGCGGCTGCTGAAGCGGCCCGGAAGAGCGGCCCCGGGCACCAAGCGGGAGCGGGACCGGAGGCCGGCAGGGAGCGGCTGCTGGTGGAGGAGGTCGGGGCGGTTGAGGAGCGGAATGAGGCGGCTGCCGAGCAGCGGGAGAAGGCGGCAGAGGAGCCGAGCCCCGCGGCCGAGCCCAGCCCCGCGACGGCCGAGAGCATTCCCCGGAAGCCGCCCGCCGAGCCCCAGGATGACGCAGGAGACCCCGCAGCATTTCCCAGCAAGTCAGGGGAGGAAGAGCTGGACTCAGGAAAAGAGAAGCTGGTGGTGGGAGAGCCGGCAAGCACAGCAGCTACACCAGCCCCAGGGACAAGTACAGCAGCATCGCTTGAGAGTTCTGAAGGTTTTGGATGGCCTTTGGGTATCCTTGGGACCTGCCTGCTGATTGTGATGGGGATCAGCATGTTGGCACACACACAGAGTGTGTTTTACCCACCACCATTTTGTCTGATCCCGAAATTTAAGCAGAGTGGGGTTTGGGTCTTGTCTGGGGTTAGACGACAAAATGGGACAACCAAGAGGTTTCCCCCAAGGCTGGACAGTCATGAGTGGCAGGGCATGTGGGACAGTATGGGCAAGTATCTAGTCCACTGGGCCCCTCCAGTGCTTTGGAAACATTGGAGATGGAAGGCAGCTGTATGGAGTCCCCAGCAACAAGCTGCAGAAACTGCTGGAGGGGACAGTGAATTATTTTGAGCCTGGTGGGCCCATGACCCTTAAGGCCATCAGAGCAGAGATGCAACATAGAGATGGACTCGTGATCGAGGGGTGGACTTAGCAATGGACACTATTGCCCAGGTTATTCATGTGTGTGAACACTGCACACAGTCTCTCCTGCTCTGAAAGACTGTTACAAGAGATGGAGCCTGACATCATGGACCAGATGGACTCAGCAGCTTTATAGGGACTGGTCCATGCACTACGATGAGAGTGCACTTAGATAAGAGTGATGGTATATTGAAAATGTGGGATCTGAGCATGACGTGAATGGTATGGAATAAGGGGTGGATAATGTCCTGGGTTTAGCAGTGGCAGTCATTTTTCTCTTTCTTGGTAGCTGGTGCAGTGCTGTGTTTTGACTTTCAGCTGGGAACAGAGCTGAAAAACACTGATGTTTTGGTTTGGCCAAGGACTTTGTGAGCCTCGTGCTCTGCCAGGGAGGAGGGAAGCCGGAAGGAAGCAGAGACAGGACACCTGACCCAAACTGACCAAAGAGGTATTCCATACCACAGCACGTCATGCCCTGGATGTAACTAAGAGGGACCCGGAAGAGGGAGAGTGGACCGCAGGGTTGGAGGAGGTATTGGTCGGTGCTTGATCGGGCTGGGGGGGCAAGTTATCGGTCGCCTGGTGATGGGGTGTTGTATTCTCTTCCCTTGTTATCTCCTTTATCATTACTATTATTGGTGGTAGCAGCAGTGATTTGTGTTATACCTTGGTTACTAAACTGTTCTTATCTCAACCCGTGGGAGTTGCATTCTTTCTGATTCTCCTCTCTGTCCCTCCGAGAGTAGGGGGAGGGCAAGAAAGGGGGGGAGTGAGTGAGTGAAAGCTGTCTGGCATTGGTTAAACCACGACATAAGGCAATTTTCTCTAAATCCGAATCACAGTCAAAAATTTTTGTACAGTTCCACCACGGGACTTTTGTAACTTCCTCCTGTGTTACCATGAACGGGATATTCTGTGTGGTATTTGTTTTCCTGTCCATTTAAGGCACCAAGGTGTTTCTCCCACATATTGAAATTTCTGCAAAATGCTCGTTGACCAATCACTGTCCCAACTTTCGTTCAAACTATTTTTATCTTTACATTCTCACTCTATTTTTCTCGAGGCTTTAATATTTTCTTAGCTTCGTCATATGCACACCATCCCACGTTTTAGATCGTCCGATTGGTGAATAAACGTAATTTAATAACTTCTGACAATCCTTACGACCTCCTGGACTTTTCCATTTTTGTCTGACATATATTGTCTGTTCCTCCTGCACAATTTTAGTTACTTGTTTACACACTGTTTTATTATTTTCAATTTCTGGGAGTGGAAAGGTTATTATTCCCCATTCAATTGGTTCTCCTGCTGCCTTTGGTATTGGTAAGCATGCCGTTATTTTATTTGTGTTTTTCATTTTTGCAAAATCTTTAATTAGGCCTATCATTAAATTTTCCTCAGGATCTTGACGGGATATCTGAATTACTTGTGTTGGATCCACTGATCTTTTGGTTCTTTTTCCTGTAACTTTAATTTCACTATAGCCAATTGCAGATTTGTGATTTGCTTTCATTCCATAGTTTTCTACAAAGTTGACAATTAATATCCTCTCCACATATTTTATACTTCTATTTGTTTTTACAATGCATTGATGTCTGCCCTGGTCTTCAAAGGTTAAGTCTGACAATTTTAATTCCACTTCCCTTACATTTTGGTTCTGCCCATTGAGTCTATTTTTAACTTCACCTTTCAACTTCCATTTACCCTTCAGTTGAGCTTTATGTTTCTTACACAGTTGAGCTTTATGTTTCTTACTGTCAAAGATAAGGTCTGGATGCTGGGGAGGATTATTTACCTTTTCCCAAATTACCCTTATTGGCATTGATCCTACCAGAATGATGTCTGTGAACTTGCAGGTCAGAATGGCATCTTGTCCTATAAGTCGTATCAAAACATTTATTTTCTGAGGAATTCCTAGGATAGGAACAACCATCAGCTGTGTTAATAACCAAATGACAATCAAAGTTTTATAAATCAACCCAAACATCTTATCTACATTTCAGTTTTAGTTTTGTAGGACCTAGTATCTGTGTTTCCCAAACCTTTGGAATCTTTTTTACTTGTATATAATGTATCTAAAAATCCACCCCTTCTACCTTTACTGCCGTGAGCGTGGTTAGCAGTACTTGATATGGTCCGTCCCACCATTCTTTTAACAGTTCTTCATTCCAGTTTCGGACGTATACTTGATCTCCTGGCTGAATGTCATGCACTGGATTCTCCAAGGACAATGGCCTGTTCCACACCAGGGTGCTTCTCAATCTGGTTAGGGTTTTACCTAGAGATAGCGCATAATTGTAAACATCCTGATTTCCTTTAATGTGGGTATTGGGATTAGGTTCTGGCGCCTCATATGGTTTTCCATAGAGGATTTCGTAGGGGCTTACTGACATTCCACTTCTAGGTTTTATTCTGATTCTTAACAAGGCTATGGGCAGTGCCTGTGGCCACTTTATTTTGGCCTCTTGACATATTTTACTGATTTGTCTTTTTATTGTCTGATTCATCTTTTCCACTTGCCCACTAGATTGAGGTCTCCAGGGGGTATGCAAATTCCATGTTATTCCTAATAATTTACTTATCTCCTGTACTATTGTTGCAATAAAGTGTGGGCCTCTATCTTATGACATTCCCAAAGGAACACCAAACCTTGGAATGATTTCTTTGAGCAACCACTTCACTGTCTCTTTTGCCTGATTAGTGCGACAGGGAAGGGCCTCCGGCCATCCAGAAAAGGTGTCAACCCCTACTAATAGGTATTTATACCCTTGTGCCTTTGGTAACTCCACAAAATCAACTTGCCAATAATCTCCTGGTTCCATCCCTATTCTGATCCTTCCCATTTCAATTTGCCTCCTCACTATTGGGTTATTTTTCAAACAAATCTCACATTTTGATCCCACTGATTTTGCCATAGTTAACATCTGTGTGGAAACTATTCCTCGTCTTAGATAAGTTACCAATGCTTTTGCACCCCAATGACACTTCTGATGTTCAGTCTGTAGAATTTTCCTCATTACTGCTGGTGGCACTATCACTTGTCCAGTTACTGTTATATACCATCCTTCAGAGTTCTTTTGAGCTCTTAAAAGTCCTGCCAATTTCTCATCTTCCTTTGAATAGTTTGGATTTTGTGAAAGATAGGTATGGAGTGGGCTTACCTTGAGAGGTATCAGTGCCATCATATTCCATACCTTCCGGGCCACCTGTCGAGCTGTCCAGTCTGCCAATGTATTTCCTTCAGATATCTTTGAAGTTCCTCCTTGATGTGCTTTGCAATGCATAATGGCCACCTGTTTAGGCTTTTGCACAGCAATTATCAATTCTAAAATTTCCTTTTGATACTTTATGTTAGCCCCTCCTTCTAGATCTGCTCCTAGAAAGGCTGCTGGATTTAACAGGTTAGTAGTCTTTAAACTCACATCATCTTGTTCTGTTAAAATTGCTTGATATTTCATCATTCTGCTAGGAGATAACCAGTACCCCCCTTTTTGTTCCAAGACGGTTGTCACCATATGTGGCACAAACACTTCCATGTGTTTTCCCAAAGTCAGTTTCCTAGCCTCCTGTATCAAAACAATAGTAGCTGCTACTGCTCTCAAGCATGAAGGCCACCCCGCACTTATCGGGTCCAGTTGTTTTGAGAAATATCCTACTGGTCTTTTCCAGCTTCCAAGTTTCTGAGTCAACACTCCCAATGCTAATCTCTGTCTCTCATGGACAAATAACTGAAAGTCCTTTGTCAAATCTGGGAGTCCCAATGCTGGAGATTTCATTAACGCCTCTTTCAGTTTCTTAAAGGCCTCTTTCTGTGATTTATTCCAAAGACAGGTGATTTTTGGGCCTCATACAGGGGTTTAGCAATGAGTCCATAGTCCATTATCCATAATTTGCACCACCCTGCCATGCCAAAAAATGTTCTTAATTCATGTAAGTTCTGTGGTTCTGGAATGGCACAGATTGCCTCTATACGATTCATTCCCAGCTTTAGCTGCCCTTGTGAAATTTCACATCCTAAATACAACACAGTTGTGCATGCAATTTGTGCCTTTTCCTTTGAGACCTTGTACCCGTTCAGACCTAATTGGTTTAAAATTTCAATGGTTACCTTTATACACAGTGACTCATGTTCTGTTGCAATAAAGATGTCATCAACATATTGCAATAGGAGATATTGTGATCTCGGTACCTGTACTTTTCCTTGAGTGGTCCACGCTTCCAGTTCCTTGGCTAACTGGTTTCCGAAGACTGTTGGACTGCTTTTGAATCCCTGTGGGAGTCTGGTCCATGTTAATTGTGTCTTTCGTCCATTCTGTGGATTTTCCATTCGAATGCAAACAGTTTCCTGTTACTTTTGTCAAGAGGAATGCAGAAGAAGGCATCTTTTAAATCAATCACTGTAAACCATTTATACTTTTCCTTCACAGATGTTAACAATGTATAAGGTTTGCGACCACTGGGTATATATCTTTTGTTATCTCGTTTATGGCTCTCAAATCCTGGACCAACCTATACTCACCATTAGGTTTCTTCAAGCTGTCTGGTTGGGTTAAACCACGACAACTGGAAAAACTGGGGTGTTATACTCTGATTCACATTCTTCTAAAATTTGATATCTTAAAAATTTCTCAATTGTTTTTATAATCCTGTATCTTGCTTCTAATTTCAGGGGATATTGTTTAACTCTTACCGGCCTAGCTTCATCCTTTAATTCCACTATTACTGGTTGAGCAGTTTTTGATTTTCCTGGAATTCCTGTTTTCCAAACTGTCGGTATTACAGCTTGTTCTACTTCCTCCGGAATCCAAGCAATGGGTTTATTTTTCAGAACCAAAATTTGTCCTGCCTTAGATTCCGGAACCTGCATGGTCAATTCACCATTTTCAAAAACAATTGTTGCATCCAATTTAGCTAATAAATCTCATCCTAAAAGTGGAACAAAACATTCAGGAATATACAAAAATTCATGTGTCAATTCTTTCCCCCCCAAAACGCAAGTCTAGGGGTCGTAGGAATGGCCGTGTTTCCTCCTTCCCTGTGGCTCCTACAATTGTAGTTGTTTTCTTCCCTAACCTTCCATGCAAATCATTTAAAACCGAATAGGTAGCCCCTGTGTCCACTAAAAATTTTACTTCTTTCTTTCCTAACTGCATTTTCACAAGGGGCTCCTTATTCTTTGCTTCGGTTAGTCAACTTTGATTATTATACTCCCCCAACACCATTGCCTGAGCCGCTTCCGATCCCACGAAAGGGTTCCTTGGGGACATAAATTGTCTTCCCCTCAATGGACATTCATTTTTCCAGTGTCCTTCCTGTTTGCAGTATTCATATTGATTATATCCTAACCTTTCTACATTCATTCCTACTTTTGGGTTACAAAATCCTCTTCCTCTAGGGTTAGAGAGACCCTGTTCTCTCCTCTGGATTACTGCCAACAAATTCTGCTGCTGATTGTTTTCAGGTAACTAAATCTCCAGGTGAGAAGTGTACTTTAATGCACACTGGTCCTTCTGTTCCAACTCCCTGTCTTAAAGGCGCAAGCACTCCTCTGGACGTCTGAGCCTGCACTTTTCTTTTTGATTTCCCCTCTGGCAAGTTCTATGCGGGACTGGGGTAATGGGGAGGCTTGCTTTCTGATCTCTTTTACACTCGCAACTACCCAGACTCTCGAGATCACTATCACTGTCATCTTCTCCCCCCCCCCTTTCTTCATTTAATGCCGGCGGGGCTGATGGAGCGACTGCCAAATCCAAACTTTCAATATCCCTCTGGTGTTGTAGGCTATTGTCTTCAAGGCACTTCATACATTTTTCTCAGTAACACATTCCTTACGCTGTTCATTAACATTTACCTTTACACCCATTATTTCACAGGTTTTTTGTCACTCATCATTATTTCTTAAAGTAAAGATTTATATATAATACCTCATCCCATTTTTCTTTCCTGTTACAATATAACATCAACTGCAGTATAGTATTATGCTGTAAAGTCCCATTTTCAGGCCATTTCTCCTGATCCCCCAGTTCATACTGTGTCCACCATACATTACAATAATCAATTAATTTGCTTTTCAGCATACTCTGCCCAAATCCACCCTCCTTTCAATGGCTTAAAATACAGCCTAATCGAGATGACTTGGGAACCAACAGCATTTTATTATTTTTTCCTTTTTTCCTTTTTTCCTTTTTTTTCCTTTTTTCTCCTTTTTTCTCTTTTTCTTTTTTTCTTTTTTTTTTTCTTTTTTCTCTCTTTTTCTCTTTTTTTTTTTTTCTCTCTACTCCACACACACCACACACTCACCACTAAGTTACAATATTTAGCCAGGCAGATGCTGATCCTGCAGCAAAAATACCAATACCAATACCAATACCACGTTTGCCGAACCTGCAGAGCTTTCGCTACTGTCTAACGGATGGCGCCTAGGCTTTTACCCTGGGAGCTCCCTAGCCCCAACCAAGCGCAGCTTTCGCCGCGTCTAACAGGCGGGCTTTACCAAGTCAGACTTCACGAGGCCAGATGCAGCTTTCACCGCATCTCTCTGGTAGACTTTTCGAAGCCAAAGTTTCACCAAACCAAGCAGGCTTCGCCTACAGCCAAGCTTATCAGAAGTCTGTGCACTTACACTTTACCAAAATTCGGTGCCGTAATTGCCAAACCATACTTTACAATATCGGCACTGTGACCGAATCAGAAAAAAGAAAAAGCACCTTCCTTACCATATCAGAGGTCCGTCGTGAGCAGCGGAGGTTTGTCGCGGTCGATGGCTCCCTGAGAATCTGTCGGTGCCGGCTGGAGCAGGACCAAAATGCGATCCGCCTCAGCAACGCCCGCGAGGTCCCATCTGGGTTGCCAAAATGTTAGCGTAAGAACTGACACATAACCACCGGAATGGTTATATGAGGTGCTTTATTGCAGCGCTGGGAAACCAGGGGCATGTGCCCAAATCTGGCTTCGACCCCCGTCACATCGTGTCTGCAATTTATACACTATTCAGTACAGATTACATCATTGACTTATACATATGCATCAAGGATTACCACATCAGTCTATTATGACATCAGCCTCCTCTGTGCTTGCGCAGTCCCCTCTGGTGGTCGTCCTGATGAAGTAAGGAGTCTTCCTCGGATGAAGTAGGAAGTCTTCCTCGCTCTGTCCTTTTCACCTTTCCGTTCTTTGGACATGTCCCAACCATTATGTGGACGCCAGCATTCTCTTGTCTTCCCTAGGTTCTGCTTGGGTAGAGTTTCACAATATACTTCTCTAAATTCACCCATATACCCTTCACCATATATGGGTATGTTAGCTCTTGCTACCAAGACTACCATTGTAACATTTGTTATAGAGTAACCATGATACAAGACCGCAAACCAAGCTACAAAGTTACAACATTTCCTAATATACAAAACCACACTATTGATTTATAAATTTCTCTAATATAATCATTTCTACTATTTTATATGATTATTTTATCTTAAAAACTTCGCCCTTTTCTAACAAGATGGTTGAGTTTGCTATCCTCAAGATAGTGAAAAGAACATGCAGCAAGCTCAGTGCCCTGGACTTCAAGAGGGCATACTTTGGCCTCCTCAAGAACCTGCTAAGTAAGGTTCCATGGGATATAGCCCTAGAGGGCAGGGGGACCCAAGACTGTTGGTTGATATTCAAGGATCACCTGCTCCAAGCTCAGGAGTGTTGCATCCCGACTAGAAGGAAATGCAGCAGGAGGGCCAGGAGACTTCCATGGATGGATAAGGAGATGCTGAGAAAACTTTAAGGGAAAAAAGAGGCTTATAAAAGGTGGAAGCAAGGACAGATGGCCTAGGAAGAACACGGGGATGTTGTCTGGGAAGCTAGGGACCAGGTTAGGAAAGCTAAGGCCCTGTTAGAATTGAGTCTGGCCATGGATGTGAAAGATAACAGGAAGGGCTTCTATAGGTATGTAGCAAATAAAAGACAGACTAGGGACAACGTGGGCCCTCTCTGGAAGCAAACAGGAGAACTGGCTAGCCTGTATTTGGAGAAGGATGAGGTTCTTAATGACTTCTTTGCTTCAGTCTTCATTGGCAAATGATCCGACCACACCACCCAAGTCTTGGAAGGCAGATGCAGGGCCTGTGAGAATGATGACCCTAGGCCCACTGTAGGAGACCATCTTAAGAACCTGAACGTGCACAAGTCCATGTGTGATGGGGGTGTTTGCTCATCAAAGTGAGTATGTGGTGAATCTCACGGAACCAGTTCTTGTTTGCACATCAAAGCATCCTCGAAGGGGGGGTAGCCGTACAGGGGGGATCAAAGTTAAACCATTTGCTTGTGTATGTTACTGCCTGTGCTCAACATTTACCGTGCTTGCCAGAGCAGGTTGAGAGGACCAAGGCCATCGATAAGAGAAAGGAGCCATAACTCAGCTCCTGCTGTCTGGACCCTCCAAACCAACCGCGACCAGCTTTACAGTTTGGACAGAGATCAAACTACCAGGGAGCATGCGCAAAAACTGAAGGTGAAAAGTTCAGACCCGAGGAAGACTCGTTTACTTCATCTTAAGACCCTTGCTCACGACCACCAGATGGCACTGCACATGCGCACAGGACTCTTAGCTCATTAACATACTGAGCAGGGATGGGTCATGAATATGTATAGACGTGTTGTGTAACCTCATGAATATGCACCAGTGTGGTTATAAGGGAGAAGAATGTTTTTATTTTGGCGCACAAAACGAGCGGACTAAGGTCCCTTGCGCCCAGCGCTGTTTTGTCTGCTTGCTGCTTGATCACTGAATTTTTTTATATACTCAGATCTGGCTTGAGAGTATTTTTAACAATTTGGTGCCGTGACTCGGATAGAGAAGAGTGGCGGAGAACTCTTTTCGGAGAGGTGCCCCGCTTGTGTTTAAAAGCGGCTCCGACGGGGTTTCTCTTTCGACTTCTCTATTGACGAGCCTGATTCTCAGCAGACAAAAGAACTGGCCACAACCCCTTAATCCTTTGTGCACGAAGTCCGAACGAAGAAACAGGAAATGTGAGTATAAGTGGAGATCCGTTTGGTCGGGGTTGGGAATCCTGGTTTGTGTGAGTGAGACGTCCACAGGGCTTAGCAGCCCACTGAGCGAAGCGAGTGCGGACCTCTGAGTAGTGCGGTTCCCATATCCTGCGAGGGACTGGGCCACAAAAAGAGGGAAAAGAGTGAGTGTGTGAAAGGAAGCACACCGGAAGATGGGACAGAAGAAGAGCAAGTCTTCTGATCCTATGTGGGGTATGGGGGTGCAGTTAAGGTTGCCTCAGATACTGCTGGACAGTCCTTTGGGGCTTATGCTAAAATATTGGGATGATTATCCATCTCGGAAAAGGAAGGATAAGGCAAAAATGATACATTAGTATATGGAGATGGGGGTGGGGGTGGGGAACAAATTAGGGGAGATCACTTATATTGGCCGGTTTTTGGGTCCTTTGAGGATTGGATATGTCAAGTCTTGAATATATGCTAATTCAAAGGAGCCTCTCGATTTAGAGGAAAGTGATTATGCCCGTTTGTGGATAGGGTCAGAAACGAGGGTGAATCTATATCCTCTTAAAGAAAAGAGAAAAATAAAGGAAAATTATTTAGAGGAAGAGGTCCCCTTCTCTCCTCCTCCTTATATACCTCCTCCTCCCCCACCCACAACCGGCACCCCCGGTGGAAAAACCTCAGCCTACAGCTCCTAGAGAAACGGGGTCTGAAATATCTGAACCTATTGAGGGTTGTGAGTTTTCCCCACGACCGCTGAGGCAATCAGTTCGTAAAAGAATTGAGAAAAGAGATGAGAATTTCCTATATCCACTACGGGAAATCTCAATGGGAGGACCTCAGCCACAGATAGGATTTGTCTCAATACCCCTGAATTTGGAAAATGTACGGGGATTTAAAAAGGAGATGGGTAATTTATTAGAGGACCCCCTTGGAGTGGCTGAGAGTGTAGATCAATTTTTAGGACTGAATATTTATACTTGGGAAGAACTGCAGGCGATAGTGGCAATTTTATTTGCTACAGAGGAACAGGATGAGAATATGGGACCAACAACACCAACAGGGCCCGGCAGCAGATGTAAAATGGCCCCTCCAGCGGCCAAACTGGAATAACCAGGATGAAAGGCATAGAGAACATATGCAGGATTTGCAGACGATTATAGTTCAAGAATTCGAGAATCTGTGCCGAGAGGGCAAAATATAAATAAAGCATTTAGTGAATATCAGAAAAAAGGATGAAAACCCCACTGAGTGGTTGGAAAGATTAAGAAAGAGTTTCCAATTATATTCTGGAATGGATCTGGAGAACCTGTCTGAGCAAGTTTTGTTGAGAAGCCAAGTTGTTGCCAATTCGTGGCCTGATATAAGGAGGAAATTGGCTCTGTGATACTCATATACTAGAAGCTGGTAAAAATAAGTATGTCCGAGTTTCTAGTGACCTTTGGAGACCTTTATAAATACTGCTGGATACTTCTTCCAACGTAGGCTGGACACCTGTGTCAGAATGAGTGTGCATTTTAGTCATTATAAAAGCCCAAGCCTCATGCAATGTGGGGGAGGCAGAGCCTCTGCGGGGACGCCCACTAAGATTGGGACTACCACCTCGCACTGTGATGATGCTTCTCGGAGCTGGTTTTCTTGTTAGTCTCCACAGGGTCCTTGTGCCACGTTCTGTATGTGGGATTGTGTAGTGGAAGTAATGATTTTCTGGATTTTGTGCTTCAAATATTGTAGTTGTGTGGAGTGTGCTTGTGGGATCCCATACGTGTGTGTGTGTGTGTGTGTGTGTGTGTTAAGGGCAGACAGAGTTCTGTGTATTTTTTTTCTTTTCTTTCTTGTTGGGTTGATATAAAAGTTTTTAATGGGTAGCAGTTTAACATTTCGGGCAGGAAAGGGTTAATGCAAAAGTGCAGTTGCTGGCAGGTATTTATGGTTGCTGCTGAAGCAGGCAGGCAGCTGTAGCTGCTGCCGAGCAGGCCGGCTGTTTGTTCGTAGCTGTGCAAAGCAGGGTGAGCGACTTTGGAAGAAAAAAAAAAAGGGTGCAATGATGCAGCGAACTCCTCGTTTAACCTGTCTACTTCCCAAGAACTGATAACCAGGAGGAGGGGGTGTATTTGTGTCCTCCTGCCTACAGGTCCATGGCGACTGCCTGCAAAGTTTGTTAAGCCTTGCCATGATCTGGACAGACGAATGGAGGAACCTGATGTCTCAGCTGCAGGAGCTGAACGTGAATACCCCAAGCAGAATGAGATAGAGGAAGAGAAAAACCAATGATTGCTAAACATCATTTGGGGGCAACTGAAAAGTAACAGCTTGAATATGTGTGCTTGTAAAGTAGCTATTCTTAGAGGCTTTGATTTTGTGTATGAAACCACCTGCATTTACTAGCCAGTTGTTAATAAGAAACTACACCTTGTTTTATATGGATTTGTTACTTGTAAAAGAGATGTTAGAGTATGCAAATTTGTAGTAGCTGCTAGAAAATGCTAAAGCAAAAGATAGAAATATTCTAATACAATGGTAGTGTTATAAAGCAGGTAATGGAACAAATTAAGAGGGTGGGAGAATTCCACTGGTAAGAAATTTCTTTGGCTAGTCCCTTGCTGGCATCAGCATCTTCAACATGCTGCTGCACCCTGTAATAGTTACTCTGCTGATGTAAATCTGTGTGTGTGCCTTGCTGTAATAACAGCTTGGTATTGGATGAAGCAGGTGAAACTGCATTGACAACAAGGTGTAAGGACTGAGGCTGACCAAATACCTGCTACCACAATCAAGGGCAAGACTGGGTTGGCCTCTGTGTTTGCCACCAAGAAGAACCTTTAGCTCCGCTGCTGGCTGCAACCCAGCAGGCGTGGAGTGGTGGGGACACATGCCATGCCAGACCTTGATGTGAGGGATGGCCTCCCCTGTTACCAAAGAGCCATACAGAAAAAAAAAAAAAAAGTGTGTGTGTGTATATATATATATATATAAAACTAAAAGGGGGAATAATTTGGCAGATGAAGAAGCTAAACGGGCAGCTTTAATGCCGATAAAGCAGGTAGAAGAAATGCAGAGCCATAAGTTTATTGAATTAGAAAAGGAAAAGTTGATAAGGATGGGATTAGTAGAAAAGGATGATAAATGGGAATTAGAGGATAGAAGGGAAGTGATTCCAAAAACCTTGGCGGGACAATTTATGAAAAGAGTACATGAACAGACTCATTGGGGAACTCAGGCAATGGTTGATCAATTTGCACTTCAGTATATGACAATAGCTATTTATGATATTGCTAAGGGAATTACCATGTCTTGCCCCATATGTCAAAAGGTAAATAAGACAAAGCTAAGGAGTCATATACCTGGAGGTCAAGAAGTGGCCACAAGACCTTTTGCAAAAATTCAGATAGATTTTACTGAAATGCCAAAGGTGGGAAGATATAGATATTTATTGGTTATAGTGGACCATCTTACTCACTTTGTAGAGACTTTTCCTGCATCTAGAGCCACAGCGCAAACTGTAGCTAAAATCTTGTTGGAACAAATAATTCCAAGATATGGAATAACTGAAACGATAGACTCTGACCAAGGCACACATTTTACTTCTAAAATAATAAAACAAATAATAGATCAATTAGGAATTAAATGGTAATATCATGCTCCATGGCATCCTCAGAGCTCGGGGCAAGTAGAAAGGATGAATGGAGAAATAAAAAAGATCTTGACAAAATTAATGATTGAAACAAAGATGTCATGGATAAAGTGTCTACCACTGGCTTTGCTAAATCTTAGAACTCATCCAAGATCAGATATAGGAATATCAGCATTCGAAATGTTATATGGAATGCCTTATTATTTAGAGAGACCTCAAACCCATCCAGCAATAAGAGATCAAACAGTGGAACCGTATCTGATCCGCTTAGCCAAGCGAAGGGACGAACTACATAAAAGAGGGATACTCTCACAAAGACCACCCCTCAACATGCGTATACATAATATAGATCCCAGAGATGAGGTTATGATAAAAGCATGGAAAGAAAATCCTTTAACCCCTCAATGGGAGGGACCTTTTCTTGTTCTCTTGACTACAGATACAGTGATTCGAACAGCTGAAAAAGGGTGGACGCATGTGTCATGAGTAAAAGGACCCTTATCCAAAGATCAGTGGAAGGTCATTGGAAATCCGGAAGATTTGAAATTAACCTTAAGAAGAAAGATGTAGAGATCTCAAAGCGGCTGATACGAGGGGAACTGGAGGACATCCAACATTGAAATGGTTTGGTCTTGATACATGGGACTTTATACAGGAGTACCCTAGGCAGAAGGGACTTTATTATACATCAGCTGGAAATATAGTTAGCTTAGACTGGGAACAACCAAAGGTTGAATTATTGCATTAGACGGAATTTCCGCTATATATATACACCTTGTATATGTGGAAAAATAAGCGTTCTTAATCAACATCGAGGAATTCATGTTGCTTGGGTCGTGATTGAATGTGAGAAGTGTAAAAAACACTGGTATTGTTCTGCTGGACGAAGACGATTATTATGTTATAAGTGTAGACAGTCTCCATTGGATTCCAATTGGGGGGAAGCAAAGGTAGAAATTATAAAAGTATTTTGTGGGAAACCGTACCAGGTACCTGAGTTATGGGAAATATTTGAGGAAGAATGGGAAGCTACTGTTAAAGAATGTCACAGGAGATGACAAAAACAGTGGTAATAGAATATATATATATAAATTAAATATATTAAACTATTACTCCAAAAAGGAACCGTGTATAAACGGAGACAAGCACCTAAAATAGCACTCCCTCTCCTGAAGACTACCCCTGCTACCGAGAAGATGTTATCCCTCGTGGCTCGAGGCAACTGAGTTGACGAGCGAGGTAGAGAGGTAAAATACTGTGGAGAACTAACTCCTGTCATTGGAGCTACACAGGAGTACTGGAAGAACCTCCTCAATATTCAAAGGGACTTAAGAGTCCCCTATAAAAAATATGCCCAAGGTTCTAATTGGAGGAATAATATTGGTACAATTAATCCAAAACTATCAATAACAAAGAAATTGAAAAGATTCCACCCTTTTTGGCACATCCTAGACATTCTGCTTATTCTGCTTATAACATATCTACCCCAAACATGGGCTAAGGAAATGAATTACCAACCCCACCAACCTTTTAAGTGGACCTTACTCCGATTTGAAGATCAACAGGTTATCACAACCCAAATAACACCAGGAGAACCAAGCTTTAATGCTACTCTATGTCAACTTGTCCCGAGACCCCAGTGTTGGGAGTACCTGGGATTCTATATGTGCCCTAAGTAAAATCCTGGGAAGGGATATTGCAACTACCCTAATCATTATTACTGCGGTGACTGGGGCTGTGAAACCATAGCCCCTGGTTGGATACCGGGTTGTGGTTTAAATAAATACTTAAAAGTTCAGTAGGGTCCATATGGGTGCAGACCACCCCAAGGGTGGGGAGGACATGGAAATTGTAAATACCTCTTTTTAAATGTCACCAACCCTGGAGATGTAGGATGGATAATTGGAAGAGTGTGGGGAGTGAGGTATACGGAAACAGGAACAGATAAGGGCGGTTTAATTCTCATAAAAAAGGAAATAGTCCCAAATGATCCACTGCCAGTAGGCCCTAACCAGTTATTAACAGACGATCTAGCCGAAGAAACAATGGATAGTACAACGAGAATTCCTGAGGTAACAATGATTCCTCAAATGAAAATTACTCAAATAACCCAAATTCCTGATAAAACCCTTGGGAATAACCCCACCCCTAATGAAACCCCTGAAAATGACCCCCTTTGGAAGTTAATGCACGCTAGTTACTTGGTGTTGAACAAAACTAATCCAAACCTTATGGAACACTGTTGGTTGTGTTATGGGGTGAAACCACCCTTTTATGAGGTTGTGGGAGTAACTGAGAAACCTAGACGTATAAATGGTACTAACCCGGCACAGTGCATATGGGACATAGAAAAACCAGCAATTACATTAACCCAAGTGACGGGAAAAGGTTTGTGTATAGGAAAGATTCCAGAACACAAAAGGCGGTTATGTGCCAATACTGATAGAAAGGGACTGAAAAAAAAAAAACAACCAAACCCGAAAAACCTGCAAAATGGTTATTACCAGCTAAAAATGCCAATTGGGTCTGCTCCATTATAGGAGTTACACCTTGCCTATCATTAAAACATTTTAATGAATCCTCAGACTTTTGTATTCAAGTAACAATAGTCCCTAAAATTTTTTATCACCCTGAAAACTTTATATACGATTCATACATTACTCAGGAACACCACCTAACTAAACGAGAACCATTCACGGCATTAACACTAGCTACTTTAATGATCCTAGGGGGTGTAGGGGTAGGCACAGGAGTAACCTCATTGATACAACAAAGCCAGGAATTTAAAGCACTAAGAATGGCAGTAGACGAGGACCTGGTAAGAATTAAACAATCAATAACTGCTTTAGAAAAACCCGTTAGATCACTATCAGAAGTGGTATTACAAAACCGAAGAGGACTAGATTTAATATATTTACAACAAGGAGGGGTATGTGCAGCACTTAAAGAAGAGTATATATGCAGATCACACAGAACTGGTTAGAGATACTATGGCAACGTTAAGAGAAAACTTAGAAAAGCGGAAAAGAGAAAGGAACTCACAGTGTAGTTGGTATGAAAGTTGGTTTACCAGCTCACCTTGGTTAACTACTTTGTTATCAACAATATCAGGTCCTCTCTTTTTGATGATAACTGGATTGGCCTTTGGTCCTTGTATATTTAATAAAATGCTAGAAATAGTTAAAGGACGACTGGAAGCCACACATTTAATGCTAATCAAGGCCAAATACGAACCTTTGAACCCAGAAGAAGAAAGTACCCTAATATTAAGCCGAGAGGCCTTACGGCACTTTGAAGAGCAAAATAAGGATGAAGAGAAAAAGGGGGGATTGTGATGGGGGGTGTTTGCTTATCAAAGTGAGTATGTGGTGAATCTCCCTGAACCAGTTCTTGTTTACACATCAAAGCATCCTCGAAGGGGGGGTAGCCATACAGGGGGGATCAAAGTTAAACCATTTGCTTGTGTATGTTACTGCCTGAGCTCAACATTTACCGTGCTTGCCAGAGCAGGATGAGAGGACCAAGGCCATTGATAAGAGGAAAGAGCCATAACTCAGCTCCTGCTGTCTGGACCCTCCAAACCAGCGGCGACCAGCTTTACAGTTTGGACAGAGATCAAACTACCAGGGAGCATGCGCAAAAACTGAAGGTGAAAAGTTCAGACCTGAGGAAGACTCGTTTACTTCATCTTAAGACCCTCACTCATGACCACCATATGGCACTGTGCATGCGCACAGGACTCTTAGCTCATTAACATACGAAGTGGGGATGGGTCATGAATATGTACAGACGTGTTGTGTAACCTCATGAATATGCACCAGTGTGATTATAAGGGAGAAGAATTTTTTTATTTTGGCACGCAAAACGAGCGGACTAAGGTCCCTTGCGCCCAGCGCTGTTTTGTCTGCTTGCTGCTTGCTCATTAAATTTTTTTTATATACTCAAATCTGGCTTGAGAGTATTTTTAACAGGCTATTAGCCACATTGTGAGCATTTCTAGTCCAAACTATCTAACCATCCAGCTGTCTTCAGCCTGTCAAATGGTACTCCTCAGGGAAACTGCAGTACAGAGACACTGCAATTTTACAAGTGTTTGTCTTATTTGGCCCAAAAACCACCTAACATAGGAAGGGAGAACAAACAGCCCTCTCACCTATCCATTTTCTCATTCGACACAGGCAAGAGAAGGAAAGCTAAGGCCTCTCAGACTCTCAGACTCCAAAGCCACCATCCACTGCCATGCCCGAGAGCACTGCCTACTAAGCATGCTGCCACCAGGAACACTACGGTCATTCACCTGAGAGCAAAGAAGCCAACCCACACTCCAGCCTTTGTCTCCCACATCCCACATATGCTACTCCACCTAGCGCTGCCCCAGTCCTTCTCCCGCAGATCAGGCACACATCACCCATGACACCCAAACTTTTTGGTCTCCAGACTATTCAGAAAGCAGCCTCTAAAACTCCAAGCACTAGAGAGACTAAGATAATGGGAAACAGACTGTAGCAGGATAACGAGAGAAGCAAGGTTTTACTTCACTTCTATAGTCTGCCTAATGCAACAGTAAGACAGATGTCACCAGATCCCCATAGATGTGATCAACAAGATAACAGCAATGTCTCCACCAACTAATAAGAAATAAATACAGCCTTCCTTGTGTGTTGTGGGGGTCTGGAGAATGCACATCCCAAATTACAGCTTGATTGTAATCCCTATCTGTCATGTGAACTGGAAGAAGAACAATTTCAAATACAGCCCTGAGGAACAGCAAGCCTTTGAGCAAATTAAATGAGAGATAGTTCATGCAGTAGCCCTTGGACCAGTTCTGACTGGGCCAGATGTAAAAAACGTACTCTACACCGCAGCCGGGGAGAATGGTCCTACCTGGAGCCTCTGGCAGAAAGCTCCAGGGGAGACTTGAGGTCAGCCCCTCAGTTTTTGGAGTCAGGGATGCAGAGGATCTGAGGCCACCTATATTCCAGTTAAAAAAGAGTCTGGAAGCCTATGAAGGGGTTTGAGCTGCTTCAGAAGTGATTGGCACTGAAGCACAGCTCCTCCTGGCACCCCGGTTGCCTGTGCTGGGCTGGATGTTCAAAGGCAGGGTCTCCTCTACACATCATGCAACTGATGCTACATGGAGTAAGTGGGCTTCACTACTTACACAACGAGCTTGAATAAGATATCCCAGTCATCCAGGAACTGTAAAAGTTATCATGGACTGCCTAGAAGGCAAAGGTATCGGAATGTCACCAGAAGAGGAGGTGATGTGTGATTAAGAGACCCCACCATTGTTGCCCAGCAGGCAACAATCCAACACTGCACACCGTCTCTCCTGCTCTGAGAGACTGTTACAAGAGATGGAGCCCAGCATCATGGATCGGATGAACTTAGCAGCTTTATAGGGATTGGTCCATTCACTAAGGAATAATATCTCTGTGTGTGTGTGTGTGCGGATATGTTTATATATGAGACAAGAGTGATGGTATTTTGAAACATGTGGGATCTGAGCATGACGTGAATGGTATGGAATACCATTGGATACTCTCCTGGGTTCAGCAGTAGCAGTCATTTTTCTCCTTCTTAGTAGCTAGTTCAGTGCTGTGGTTTTGATTTTCAGACTGGGATCAATGCTGATAACACTGATGTTTTCAGTTGTTGCTAATTAATGTTTACTATGGCCAAAGACTTTGTGAGCCTCATGCTCTGCCAGGGAGGAGGGGAAGCTGAGAGGAAGCAGAGACAGGACACCTGACCCAAACTAACCAAATGGGCATTCTATACCACAGCATGTCATGCCCAGTATATGAACTGGGGGCAGTTACCCAGAAGGGCTAGATCTCTGCTCGGGTTGGCCTGGGTACCCACCAACCCTCCAAGGGAAACGCCATGGGCTTACCATGGTGGAAGCAGCCACCAGATGCCTGGAAACATACACTGTGCCCCACACCACTGCCCAGATCGCTATCCTGTCCTTTGATAAACAAGTCTTGTGGTGACAATTCACCCCAGAGAGAATTGAGTCAGGCTATGGGACTCATTTCCAGAACGACCTTACAGACACTTGGGCCAAAGAGCATGGAATTGAGTATGTATATCACATCTCCTACCGCGTACCAGTTTCTGGGAAAATCAAACAGTACAATGGGCTGTTAAAAGCTACACTGAGATAAATAGGTGACGGGACTTTCAAACATTGGGATACACATTTACCAAAAGACACCTGGTTCGTCAACACCAGGTGATCTGCCAACAGGGCTGGCCCAGCCCAATCAGGACTTTTACGTACTGCAATGGGGTATGAAGTTCTTTGGTCAGCTGCAGAAATGATGCAATGGAGACATGCCTTTGCCCACTCCAGCAGTCCACTGCTGCCTAGCATAACTGGGTGCCACAAGGTAGCTCACAGGTTTTTTTCTTGCTCTGTTTGAGACCAATAAATCCCCTGTCTTGCTTCAAAACCCTTTTGCAAAAAAAAAAAAAAAAAAAAAAAAAAGGTGGGAGATGCTTTACTATAGCTGCTCCCCCTATTCCCTGCTCGGGGGGGGTTCCCATGTGCTGCCCTGCAGATGCACCCAGACTGTATCAGTGCCAGCTGCTCCACAGGCAGGGCAGGCATGGAGCATTGCTGACCCTCCCACAGCTCCATGCTGAGTGGTGGGACAGGGCCAGTCAAGTCTGACAGCAAGTCTGTTAAACCCTGCCCCTTAGCCAACAGTGCATGCTTTTCCTACCACATACAGCCATCTTCATGATACGTTAAGATGAAAAGAGCCTTTGTAAAATGTCATGAATGTGAGGGGGAAGAGAAACTCTTCATTAAAGATACTAAAGCCTATTAGTTATTTCTTTTGTTTGCTACTTGCTCTGTCAGCTGTATGGACAACCAGTCCTATAGCATCAGATCAATGCAAAATGTCATTCCTACTAAAGGCAGAAGAGATCTTTCAGGTAAAAATATTTATTGTTCAAGAACAAACTTTTGGGGAACAAACAAGAGGAACTGGGGAACAAACAAGAGGAATTAGAGATGTGCGCACGTCTATGGGGGTATGATTTAATAGGCATTGCAGAAACATGGTGGGATGGCTCCTATGACTGGAGTGTTGGAATGGAAGGTTATAGGCTCTTTAGAAAAGACAGGCGCAGCAGGCAGGGAGGGGGAGTTGCCCTTTATGTTAGGGATAGGCTGGAGAGTACTGAACCCTGTCTAGGGACAGGTGAGCAGTTAACAGAGAGTTTGTGGGTTAGGGTTAAAGGGAAAATATCTATGGGAGACATTACTGTGGGGATCTGCTACAGACCTCCTGATCAAGGAGAACCTGTGGATGAAACACTCTATAGACAGGAAAAGCCTCATGCTCACAGGCCCTTGTTCTCACAGGGGACTTCAACCACAGTATCACAGTATCACAGTAGGTTAGAGATTGGAAGGGACCTCAAAAGATCATCTAGTCCAATCCCCCTGCCGGAGCAGGAACACCTAGGTAAGGTTACACAGGAACGTGTCCAGGTGGGTTTTGAATGTCTCCAAAGAAGGAGATTCCACAACCCCCCTGGGCAGCCTGTTCCAGTGTTCCGTCACCCTCACTGAGAAGAAGTTTCTTCTCAGGTTTAAGTGGAACCTCTTGTGCTCCAATTTGTACCCATTACCCCTTGTCCTTTCATTGTTTGCCACTGAGAAGAGCCTGGCTCCATCCTCGTGACACTCCCCCTTTATATATTTATATACACTAATAAGGTCACCCCTCAATCTCCTCTTCTCCAAACTATAGAGACCCAGCTCCCTCAGTCTTTCCTCATAAGGGAGATGCTCCACTCCCTTAATCATCTTAGTTGCCCTGCGCTGGACTCTCTCCAGCAGGTCCCTGTCCTTTTTAAACTGAGGGGCCCAGAACTGGACACAATATTCCAGATGAGGTCTCACCAGGGCAGAGTAGAGGGGAAGGAGGACCTCTCTCGACCTACTAACCACCCCCCTTCTAATACAACCCAGGATGCCATTGGCCTTCTTGGCCACAAGGGCACAGTGTCGGCTCATGGTCACCCTGTCGTCCACCAGGACCCCCAGGTCCCTCTCCCCTACACTGCTCTCTAACAGGTCGTTCCCCAGCCTATACTGGAACCTGGGGTTGTTCCTGCCCAGATGCAGGACTCTACACTTTCCCTTGTTATATTTCATCAAGTTATTCCCCGCCCAGCTCTACAGCCTGTCCAGGTCCCTCTGGATGGCAGCACAGCCTTCTGGCGTGTCAGCCACCCCTCCCAGCTTAGTGTCATCAGCAAACTTGCTGATAGTACACTCAATTCCCTCATCTAAATCGTTAATGAATATATTAAATAATACTGGTCCCAGTACCGACCCTTGAGGCACTCCACTAGATACAGGCCTCCAACTAGACTCCGACCCATAGACTACAACTCTCTGGCTTCTCTCCTTCAGCCAGTTCACAGTCCACCTCACTACCCGATCATCCAGACCACACTTCCTCAATTTAGCCGCAAGGATGCTGTGGGAGACCGTGTCAAACGCTTTGCTGAAGTCAAGGTAGACCACATCCGCCGCTCTACCATCATCCATCCACCGTGTTATTTCCTCATAAAAGGCTACGAGATTGGTCAAGCACGACTTCCCCTTGGTGAAGCCATGTTGACTGCCCCTCATAACCCTCTTATCCTTGATATGCCTTAAGATGGCACGAAGGATAAGGTGTTCCATCACTTTCCCAGGAATGGAGTTGAGGCTGATCGGTCTATAGTTACCCGGGTCCTCCTTCTTGCCCTTTTTGAAGACAGGAGTGACATTTGCTTTCCTCCAGTCCTCAGGCACCTCTCCCGTTTCCCAAGACTTGGTAAAGATGATGGAGAGCGGTCTAGCAATGACCTCAGCCAGTTCCCTCAGCACCCGCGGGTGCATCCCATCTGGACCCATGGATTTATGGATATCCAGATTGCTCAACTGGTCTTTAACCCATTCCTCATCAACTAAGGCAGACCGCTCCGTTGACCTATCTTCATCCGGGGTCTCAGCGGTACAGGGCTCTTCAGGACTGCCTCCAGCAGAGTAGACAGAGACAAAGAAGTCATTCAGTAACTCTGCCATCTCTGTATCTTCTGTCACCAGGGCACCCGTCCCGTTCATCAGCGGGCCTACATTGCCTCTGGTGTTAGTTTTACCTGCCATGTATTTGAAAAAGCTCTTTCTGCTGTCCTTGACCCCTCTCGCCAGCTTTAATTCCAAGGAGGCCTTAGCCATCCTAGCAGCTTTCCTACATCCTCTAGCAGCAGCCTTATATTCTTCCCAAGTGGCCAGCCCTTCTTTCCATGACCTGTAAACTCTCCTCTTCCACTTGAGCATACCGAGCAATTCCCTATTTAGCCATGCAGGTCTCCTGACCCTCTTCCTTGACTTCCTACGTGTCGGGATGCTCCGATCTTGAGCTCGGAAAAAGCAGTCCTTGAACGTCAACCAACTATCTTGGGCCCCTTTCCCTTCAAGCAGCCTAGCCCACTGGATTTCCCCTAGCAATCGCTTGAAGAGGCCAAAGTTTGCCCTGCTAAAGTCCGGGGTTGCGATTCTACTTGCTATTCTACTGACCCTACCACACAAGATCCTGAATTCTACCATCTCGTGGTCGCTGCAACCAAGGCAGCCCTCAACCTTCACTCCTTCAACCAGACCCTCCTTGTTAGTGAGGATGAGATCCAGCAGCGCACCTCTCCTGGTTGGCTCATCCACCATTTGCATGAGGAAGTTATCATCCATACACTGGAGGAACCTCCTGGACTGCGGCTGGGTTGCCGAGTAGTCCTTCCAGCAAACATCAGGGAAGTTAAAATCCCCCACGACGACCACGGCCTGTGACCGTGAGGCCGCTGTCAGCTGCCTGTAGAAGGCCTCGTCAACTTCCTCACCCTGATCCGGTGGCCTGTAACAGACCCCCACAACCACCCTGACATCTGCTGGAATGACAGTACGGCCTGGCACAAGCAATCCAGGAGGTTCCTCGATTGTGTGGAAGACAACTGCCTTCTGCAAGTAATAGAGGAGCCAACAAGGAGAGGTGCCATGCTTGAACTTGTGCTCACCAACAGGGAAGGGCTCATTGGAAATGTGATGCTTCAGGGCATCCTTGGATGAAGCGACCTTGAGATGGTCGAATTCGAGATCCTCAGGATAGTGAGAAGAGCGTGCAGCAAGCTCACTGCCCTGGACTTCAGAAGAGCAGACTTTGGTCTCTTCAGGAACCTGCTTAATAAGATTCCATGTGATATAGCCCTAGAGGGCAGGAGGGCCCAAGACTGTTGGTTGATATTCAAGGATCACCTGCTACAACCTCAGGAGTGTTGCATCCCGACTAGAAGGAACTGCAGCAGGAGGGCCAGGAGACCTCCTTGGATGGATAAGAAGCTGCTGAGGAAAATTAAATGAAAAAAGAGGCTTATAAAAAGTGGAAGCAAGGACAGGTGGCCTGGGCAGAACACAGGGATGTTGTCCAGGAAGCTAGGGACCAGGTTAGGAAAGCTAAGGCCCAGTTAGAATTAAACTTGGCTAGGGATATTAAGGATAACAGGAAGGGATTCTACAGTCACATAGCAAATAGACTAGGGAGAACGTAGGCCCCCTCAGGAAGCTCTTGGGAGAACTAGCTGCACAGGATTTGGGGAAGGCTGAGGTTCTGAATGACTTCTTTGCCTCGGTCTTCACTGGCAAAGGCTCTGACCACACCACCCAAGTCTTGGAAGGTAGACGCAGGGACTGTGAGAATGAAGACCTTGGGCCCACTGTAGGAGAGGAATTGGTTTGAGACCATCTTAAGAATCTGAACATGCACAAGTCCATGCGTCCTGATGAAATCCATCCGCAGGTCCTAAAGGAGATGGTGAATGAAGTTGCTAAGCCTCTGGCCATCATATTTGAAAAATCATGGCACTCAGGTGAATTTCCCGATGACTGGAAAAAGGGAAATATAACCCCCATTTTCAAGAAGGGGAAAATGGATGACCTGGGGAATTACAGACCAGTCAGTCTCACCTCTGTGCCTGGCAAAATCTTGGAGCAGATTCTCCTGGAAGGCATGCTAAGGCACATGAAAATCAACAAGGTGCTTGGTGACAGCCAGCATGGCTTCACTAAGGGGAAATCCTGCCTGACCAATTTGGCAGCCTTCTATGATGAGGCTACAGAACTGATGGACAGGGGTAGAGCAGTTGATGTCATCTACCTGGATTTGTGTAAAGCGTTCGACACTGTCCCACATGACATCCTTGTCTCTAAATTGGAGAGACATCAATTTGATGAATGGACCACTCGGTGGATAAAGAACTGGCTGGAGGGCCGCACACACAGAGTTGTGGTCAATGGCTCAATGTCCGGCTGGAGGCCAGTAACGAGTAGTGTCACTCAGGGATCAGTGTTGGGATTGGTCTTGTTTAACATCTTTGCCAGTGAAATGGACAGTGGGCTTGAGTGCGCCCTCAGCAAGTTTGCTGATGACACCAAGCTGTGTGGTTCAGTTGATACGCTGGAGGGAAGGAATGCCATCCAGAGGGACCTTGGCACGCTTGTGAGGTGGGCTGATGCCAACCTTATGAAGTTTAACCATGCCAAGTGCAAGGTCCTACACCTGGGTTGGAGCAATCCCAGGCACAGCTACAGGTTGGGCGGAGAAGAGATTCAGAGCAGCCCTGCGGAGAAGGACTTGGGGGTGTTGGTTGATGAGAAAATGAACATGAGCCAGCAGCGTGCGCTTGCAGCCCAGAGAGCCAACCGTATCGTGGGCTGCATCAAAAGGAATGTGACCAGCAGGTCAAAGGAGGTGATCCTGCCGCTCTATTCTGCTCTTATGAGACCTCACTTGGAGTACTGTGTACAGTTCTGGTGTCCTCAACATAAAAAGGACATGGAACTGTTGGAACCAGTCCAGAGGGCCACGAGGATGATCAGGGGATTGGAGCACCTCCCATAGGAAGATCGGCTGAGAAAGTTGGGGCTGTTCATCCTGGAGAAGAGAAGGCTGCATCGAGACCTCATAGCAGCCTTCCAGTATCTGAAGGGGGCCTGTAGGGATGCTGGGGAGTGACTCTTCATTAATAACTGTGTTGACAGGACAAGGCGTAATTGGTTAAAACTTAAACAGGGGAAGTTTAGATTGGATATAAGGAGGAAATTCTTTCCTGTTAGGGTGGTGAGGCACTGGAATAGGTTGCCCAGGGATGTTGTGAATGCTCCATCCCTGGCAGTGTTCAAGACCAGGTTGGCCGAGGCCTTGGGTTATATGGTTTAGTGTGAGGTGTCCCTGCCCATGGCAGGGGGGTTGGAACTTGATGACCTTAAGGTCCTTTCCAACCCTATCTATTCTATGATTCTAAGAACACCGTCACATCCTTTCATGTCCTTTCCTTACCTGGCAATGTCTCAAATTAATACAGAACTGGTTTATATACACAGACTTATTCTTTTTGCCATGCAAAAGCCTGATCTCAGGCAGCAGATGCCAGTGACTAGCTTTGCTTTCATTCATTTCCTTAGTACATTGTTGTAACCTCTTTGTAACAAATTCTCCACCACCACACTTAACATCTCTCTAACAGGACATTAAATATGAAGTCAGCAAAATATTCTAGCCAAGTGGTTCACCAAACAAAAAAAATATTTTTTTTTAAAGTCTAAATATGGGTCAAAGCATGCTGCAATGTACTATCAACAGTAGATATTCACATGTGGCCTCAGCTTCCACCAGTCCTTGGGGAGCCACCTTTTGATGCGGCAAACCATAAGGGTGCATGTAACACTGAGTGGAGCCCACAGCAGGTGAGATTGACACACCACCCCCCCCCCCCCCCCAATTTACTTCAGTGTTGTGGCCAAAAGTCCAATTACAGTTTTGGTTACTAGGATTTCTGAGCATTGTCTCTAGCATTTCCTGTATGATTTTTGGACACTTCAAAGCTTGTATTTGCTTCCTTTGTCTGCAACATATCAACAATGCTCAAAGTCCTCAGAGGAGCACTACAGTTGGTCTATGAAAGCACTCTGTCAAATGGAGCTGTGGGTTGGGATGCTAAGGCATGCCTCAACATGAGTAAGTACTTTAATACTCTTCTCATCCACAGTCTGGGTCCCCTGCAGAGCAGCCACAGCTGTAGCAGTGGTCCTGATGTGAGGAATAGTAATGGACTAAGGAAGGGGTTAAGAGTTTTCTTCAAACTATGTATCAATTGTCTTAGTATAGGGAGCAGGTATGTTCTTGTTCTTGCTAATCTTGTGGTTAAACTATAACTCAGAATAGAATAGGTAGCCAAAACACATTGCTTGAAGTTAGGAACCCTTTTCCCTCAAGAAGATGAATGTCTGACAAGAACCTGTTTCAACTAGTCTCTATAAGACTTGCAGTTGCCAGATGGGGAAACTGTGCCAAGGGTGAAAAGTGCATAGCGAGGAAGACCTCTTACTTCATCCAGAAGACACCGGCCTGAGACCACCAGATGGCAGTGGCCAGGCGTAGAGGGGAGGGGAATGGTATTAATGAGTTCTTGGAGCTAATTGTAATAATCTCCTCCTATGCTTGTGAAATCTGATGAATACGTATGATTGTGTGCAATAAATATCTAGCTTGTTGAGCTCTCAGTGTGCAAGTTAGGGGGAGCGATCCCCCTTGTACCCTGCACTACAATAAACATACCTGCTTTATAACTCTTTGTGAGTTATGTAGTTCTGTTCCCTAAATCAGTCCCAGTCAAACTACAGAAGGTGGATGTCGACGCAGGAGTCACGGACAACACAGGAACGATCAATGTGATCAGTGAATGCCAATTTATTACAAAGCTTTAACTCCTTATATACCATTTCTTACAGGCACTTACAGTGATTTGGCATATTATGATTGGATACATGTCTTGAAGACCCTTAGTGACTAACACACAATTGGTTAAGCACAGGTGTGAGAACTTGACCTCGAAAGCTTGCCAACAGTCCACAGTTCTCATTAACTCAGTGAATTACAGCTTCTTCTTATCTTGCTTGCTTAAGCTTCCTCGGGCCTCTCATGGCTTTGCTGTATCTTTCAGGATTATTCAGTTTATGTGCCAATTATGAGTTCTCCTGTGAGGACACTGTCTCCACATCTTCCCCTTTTTGTTTTATGTATCTTTTGGATGACACTACTTGAGTAGGGGATTTGGGCTAGATCATATTTTCAACATATGCCAACTATAGGCTGCTGGGCCTGCTCCTTTTTTCTGCTGTATGGCTCTCTGGTAACAGGAGAGGCCATCCTTCACATCAAGGTCTGGCATGGCGTGTGTCCCCACCACTCCACGCCTGCTGGGTTGCAGCCAGCAGTGGAGCTAAAGGTTCTTCTTGGTGGCAAACACAGAGGCAATCACAGTCTTGCCCTTGATTGTCGCAGCAGGCATTTGGTCAGCCTCAGTCCTTGCACCTTGTTGTCAATGCAGTTTCACCTGCTTCATCCAATAACAAGTTGTTATTATGGCAAGGCACACACACAGATTTACATTAGCAGAGTAACTATTACAGGGTGCAGCAGCATGTTGAAGATGCTGATGGCAGCAAGGGACTAGCCAAAGAAATTTCTTATCAGTGGAATTCTCCCACCCTCTTAATTTGTTCCATTACCTGCTTTATAACACTACCATTGTATTAGAATATTTCTATCTTTTGCTTTAGCATTTTCTAGCAGCTACTACAAATTTGCATACTCTAACATCTCTTTTACATGTGACAAATCGATATAATACAATTTGTAGTTTCTTATTAGCAACTGGCTAGTAAATACAGGTGGTTTCATACACAAAATCAAAGCCTCTAACAATAGCTACTTTACAAGCACACGTATTCAAGCTGTTACTTTTCAGTTGCCCCCAAATGATGTTTAGCAATCATTGGTTTTTCTCTTCCTCTATCTCATTCTGCTTGGGGTATTCACATTCAGGTCCTGTAGCTGAGACATCAGGTTCCTCCATTCGTCTGTCCAGCTCATGGCAAGGCTTGACAAACTTTGCAGGCAGTCGCCATGGACCTATAGGCAGGAGGGCACAAATATACCCCCTCCTCCAGGTTATCAGTTCTTGAGAAGTAGACAGGTTAAACGAGGAGTTTGCCAAATAATTGCCCCTTTTTTTTTCTTTTTTTTTTTTTCCCCAAAGTCGCTCACCCTGCTTTGCACAGCTACAAACACCAGCCTGCTCGGCGGCAGCAGCTATAAACGCCTCTCTGCTCGGCAGCAGCTACAGCTACCTGCCTGCTTCAGCAGCAACCATAAATATCTGCCGGCAACCTCACTTTTGCATTAACCCTTCCTTGCCTGAAATGTCAAACTGCTACCCATTAAAAACTTTTACATGAACCCAACAAAAAAAAAAAATACACAGAACACCGTCTGCCCTTAACACACACACACACACACACATGCGTATGGGATACCACAAGCACACTCCGCACAACTACAATATTTGAAGCACAAAATCCAGGCAATCATTACTTCCACTGAACGATCCCACGTACAGAACGTGGCACAAGGACCCTGTGGAGACTAACAAGAAAACCAGCTCCGAGAAGCATCATCGCAGTGCGAGGTGGCAGGCTTAACCCTAGCGGGGGTCCTTGCAAAGGCTCTGCCTCCCCCACATCGCATGAGGCTTGGGCTTTTATACTGACTAAAATGCACACTCATTCCGACACAGGTGGCCAGCCTATGTTGGAAGAAGTAGCCAGCAGTATTTATAAAGGTCTCCAAAGGTCGATAGAAACCTGTACATACTGATTTTTACCAGCTTCTAGTACATGAGTATCACAGAGAGACTGTATTAAATGACTTGTATATAGGGTCATAAGTCCACAGTCCAACACAGTCTGCCCGATACTCCTGATAAGAGCATATGAGAGACCTTCCCACTGCGGGTCTTGCTGCAGAGCATACACCACTAGGAAAGCACACAATACCTCTGCTTCCCCCAGTGGTCTCACTTCTCCCTTTACAGCTGTGCATTTAGCATGAGGGTCTGGGGGATATAAATCAGGCTCCTTTTCCAGATGAATAGGCTCCAAGTCAAAAGGACCATCCAGGTCAGCATCAGAATTATCAGGCATCAGAACCTTAGGAGCAGCGCACAGGCTCCTTCTCGGGGTCAATAGGGCCTGAGTCAAAAGGATCATCTTCATCTCTGTCCTCAGTCTTCGCAGCCGCAGCGGCAACCGGCGAAGGCTGGGGGGGGGTGGGGGGTGTTTTTTGTGTTGTTTTGTTTGTTTGTTTTTTCTTTGTTTTTTTTTTTTTTTTCTTGTTTTTTTTGACTCACCCTTTAAAAGGGGCATGAGATCAGTCAGATCATCATTTGTGATTCCACACAAAGGGCAGATCTATCGAATATCACCCTTCAATTTCTGCACGTCAGACAAGGTTTTTATCTGTGTGGTAATTTTAACTTTTTGAGGCCTAATTTCAGTTCCGGAAATGATCCACCCGAGATATTTCCAAGGGCTTCACGCTGCTCTCTGTCTGGTGCAATTATGAGTCCTGCTTTCTGATTGTAGCAGGTAGAGCAGATGGTCCTTGTTTAAATCTTTGCCTGCACTTAGAATATCATCCATATAGTGATAGATAACACATTTTTGCAGTTTTTGTTGGATCGGTTGCAATGCCCAGGCAACATACAGTTGACAAAGAACAGGAGAATTTTTCATACCTTGAAGTAAAACAACCCATTCATATCTCTTAGCAGGCTCTCCTTTGTTAATTGCTGGGACAGAGAAAGCAAATTTTTCACAATCGCTTGGGTGTAGAGGAATTGTGAAAAAACAGTCTTTTAAATCAATTACTATTAAATCCCAACCCTGAGGTATCATTGAAGGGCTAGGCAAGCTAGGTTGCAAAGCAACGACATTCAATTGTCTTGTGTCCAAATTTGTAATACATTTATCTGCAAAACCAGTAACCCCACCGTGGGGGGGGGGGGGGGGGCTGCTGAACTAATTTTCTTTACAGTACACTGTTTCTTTTTAAAATGTCCCATCCGTCCACAATTATAACATCTCATACCTTTAGTACCCCCACGATTGCCCTAACCTTATTGTAGAAGGGGTTTAACAGCAGTGGCAAAGGCAGTAGCCATGTATCCAACCTTTTCCTCTGCTGTGCCCAATTTAAACCATATCTGAAGGTGGGGAGTAAGCAACAATTGAGCTATCATACAGATATCATATGGTGCTAAGATATATGCAGAAAAAATATGTGCAGTAATTGCCTGAGTATACGATGATTTTAACCCGTAGGATGTTACCGGTTGACGCGCCTCCTTTACTGCCTTTAAATCCAATGCCTCCCACTCCTTTCCCCCCTGTGGAGTGTTAAACACCGGGAATGCCGAGGGACCCATAGCCGAAAATTCCCCCATAACAATTGCATCTTTGATCATCCCACCACAACGTTTAGCAGGGTTATTACCATAATCCCCTACCCCGTGCCCAACACCCCCCTCCCACTCCCCTTTCTTTACTACTGGATTGTAGGAGGGTGGGGCAGAGGGTTCGGAGGTTTCTTTTGTCTCCAATACTTTAATTTCTTCAGCAGCTGTCGCAGTTGACCATCACTGAGGCTGGTTCGCATCTGCTGACGAGCCGAACTGTCTGAACCGTCTGAGTCTGAGTCGGGATCAGGAAGGGGAGGGTACAAGTCCGGTTCTGCCGGAGACTCTGGGTCTGGTTCCAATTCCGATTCGGGGTCTTCTTCCTCTAGGTCGAAGGTGACCGCGTTTGCACTTTCTACTTGTACTTTCGGACGCGAGCGCCGTTTCACTTTATCTTCCCCCTTATGCTGAGGAGGCTTCTGTGATGCCGTGCCAGGCACAACGGGGGGGGCAAATACCATAGAGGTAGCACTCTTCTCTACCTCTGACTGACTTTGTGAAGGAGCAGCGGCCAGGAAAACAGATGCCACTGCTGCCTGTTCTGATTTCATTTCCTTTAAAGTCTCAATTATCAATCTCCATAACGTGAATACTTCAGGGCTTCCTTTGTCCCTTTACTAATCTCATCCCACAACGCCTGACCTATACGTTCCCATTCAGAAACTTCAAAGGTGGCTTGCTCTGTGGGGATAAAGCCACTATCCCGGGACCACTTTAACAGCCTCTGTGAGGCAGCACTATCATACTGCAGTCCTCTCTTAGAGAGAATATGTTGGAGGAGATCCGTCACTGCCTCTTCCTCTTTGGAAGGCGAGCACCCCTTCTCCCCGGCCGCTCACCTGATCAGGGCGAGGTCCCACAGTTTGCAGACGTTTGACTTCACAGCGCCGCGGCAGCGCTGATTTTCGGCCGGCTCTCCGCCCCCTCTTCTTTGATCGGACCTTCAAACTTGCACGCCACGAGTTACCGATCTGAGGGTATCTGTACGGGCACCATTTGTCGACGCGGGAGTCACGGACAATGCAGGAACGATCAATGTGATCAGCGAATGCCAATTTATTACAAAGCTTTAACTCCTTATATACCATTTCTTACAGGCACTTACAGTGATTTGGCATATTATGATTGGATGCATGTCTTGAAGACCCTTAGTGACTAACACACAATTGGTTAAGCACAGGTGTGAGAACTTGACCTCGAAAGCTTGCCAACAGTCCACAGTTCTCATTAACTCAGTGAATTACAGCTTCTTCTTATCTTGCTTGCTTAAGCTTCCTCGGGCCTCTCATGGCCTTGCTGTATCTTTCAGGATTATTCAGTTTGTGTACCAATTATGCGTTCTCCTGTGAGGACACTGTCTCCACAGGTGGAGACTTTTGAGCCATGCCACCCATTGCAGGCAGAGGTCAGCTGCTTGGAAAACCCACCAGTGGCTGTACACCAACCTGGCTTAATCTGCATATGACTGCAAAACCCACAAAGGGCATCTGGGCACCACTTGTATAGTATGCTAGATGTATCCCAAATACATCATCTGCACTGTTCGTGCTCTTTGTGCTCAGAGAAATTAAATTCCCAGGCAGAAATACAGGCTTCCTATTGAAGATCTGCACTGAAATGACAGCACGCTGAGGAAATCTCCAGGAGGAAACAGAAAAGGACACGTGGTTGACAATTGCATCTGCAAGATGGATGAGAATTTGAACTCCTTTGTAAGGAGACCAAACATATCACTTAATAAAAACACAGCATCCTACAACAAACCTCTCTTTCCCATATTTATTCCTCTCTAAACACAGCAGTGCACAGATTATAGAAAATGGTTTTACATTTAACTTCAACTCCAAGTAGTAAAGAAATTGATTGTATTTCACAATGTAAATTTGCATCTACCATCATTTAATGGATGTTTTTTACATGCTATTGTGTTTTTATGGGGAAAAAATTACTTGGAAATTTGTTTTTAATTAAGCAATAAGTCTCAATGGGGTACTGCTATCATGCAATAAAACCACTCCTGGGGTGAGGCATCGGGTCAAGATGAGTACTTCAAACCACCCCCAGATTGTGCTTAGATGATTACTCCCTAGAGTTAATATTAGATGGTTCTCTATAGAGTTGACTTATTGCTACTATAAAAAGTCTTCAACATGGGGAAACTAAGTAGATTTTGTGCTTGAAGATGAAGTTTGCAGTTTCGACAAATGAGTGGATGTCTGAGCTGTGTGATGCATTTAGCATGCATGAAAGATCATCTCAGTGCATTTTCTTGACTCAAACAGTTTCACAATTGAAGAATGAGGTTGACTGAAGAATAGGGTGGATTGAAGAATAGGGTTGATTGAAGAATAGGGTTGTAAATACGTCACCACAAGAAGGTTAGGCTTTGTTAGCAACTATAGAGAAAGGGAATTACTAAGATAAGCTTTGCCAGAACTACCTGGTGGTTACTGATATGGCAACGATCCTAAAACAAAGTCATGAAGAAATAACCACCAGGCGTCCCAATGCCCACTACCACATTTTTGTATGCATACAGGAGGCATTCTCTAAAAATTATGATGTATGTAATCTAATGAATATGTATGTTTAAGGACAATATAATCACATCCTGTTTGATGCTTGGTAGAGACACACTTGGAGGAGCGATCCCCCGTGTCTCCCGGCTCCGCAATGAAGAATACCTGCTTGTCAACTTAAACTTTGTTGGCAAGTTTGTTCCTGGAGTTTTCTCCGAGTCAATTTGGCACCCCTGATGGGACCCTCTGCTTGGCTGCAGGACCCGCTGAAGCCACGGCTCCCTAGGGCCCTAGGGAGATTTTCCCAGACGGACCCCTCGACTAATTCGGATCCCTGTGGGAGCAAACAAGAACCATCTTCATAAAAGGTATTCTTTTATACATTCTGTAAGATTCAGGGGGCATCTTGGTTTGGTAAATTGGTTTGGTAAGGGTACGCATGGTTTAGAAGCCTTCTGTAAATTGAGATAGGAAATCTCGTGGGTAAAGGCATATACCCGGCTGCTACCATCTGTTTGGTATACATCCACAAGAAGCAGGGGGCATCTTGTGGTTTGGGTCCTACAAGGCGCAGTGGGTGTCTTGTAGAAAAGGGTTTGGATTTTACTGGTTTTGGTATACACCCACAAGAAGCAAGGGGCATCTTGTTGTTTGGGTCCTACTGATACGTGGGTAGGCTCCACAACTCGTTAAAGTTGTAAAGTAGGCATGCTTTATTCAGCGCTGAGGTGCATGGGGGACCGCTCCTCCAAAGGCATGTGCACCTCAGCGTTGTTCTCCTTCATATTTATCCTCTAAACT
>NW_026900811.1:0-1008 GCF_033783945.1 Neopsephotus bourkii | reverse complement strand
ATTATTTTCATCATTCTTCGACCTCTCGCTGGTTATAATTGCAAACAAGAGAGAAGTATTAAAGCTTTAAGCAAGAAGGTTAAAAATATCATCAACACAGTCTTATCAATTTGCAGTGTTACTTGTTACGGATTAGCTTTAATTTCAGTTCATTTTCAGTTTGGATTGCTCTCCAGGGTGTCTTCGGAGCTTTCTTAAATCGAGTATGATGAATCCAGGCGTTCTGTTCCTTAATCTTGATAGCTGTGAATGTAGTTAATAACACCTGGAATGGCCCTTTCCACCTTGGCTCGAGATCATCATCTCCTTCTAAGGAAACTTTCCCATCAGGGATCAATGCTCCTTCAGTTGGTACCTCACCTTTTGCTGCTTCTTTTGCCTCTCTGTCCACCAGCTCATTTCCTTCTTCTAATTCAGAGCTCACCTTCTGGTGTGCCTTGATGTGCACAATTGCCACCTTCTCAGGCAACTGGACTGCTTTCAATATTCTTAATATTTTCTGTGCATGTTTGATGTTTTTCCCTTGTGAATTTAACAGTCCTCTCTCCTTCCAAACAGCACCATGCGCATGTACGACTCCGACTGCATAGTTTGAGTCTGTGTAGATGTTTACAGTTCAGTTCCAGGGCTCTGGTCAGAGCAATCAATTCTGCTTTCTGTGCGGAAGTGTTTATAGGCAAAGGTCCAGATTCTGTTACCTCTTTGCAGGTGGTAACTGCATATCCAGGCTGATGACATGACTGCTCCCGTCAGTGAATCAGTTTTCCGTGTTATCCAAAGGGATACTCCTCAAATCTGGACGACTAGGATAGGCAGCCTCAATGGTTTCCAGGCAATCATGGTGTACAGGTTCTCCTTCATTACCACTGAGGAAAGAGGCTGGATTGATAATGTTAGTTACCACAATTTCAACATTATTCTGCTCTATCATGATGGCTTGATACTTTAGAAATTTCTGAGGAGAAAGTCAGTGTCCACCTTTTACTGCCAGTACGGCAGACATTGCAT